>NW_028301617.1:606060-909090 GCF_987345545.1 Pholcus phalangioides | reverse complement strand
TAGGCTGGATGAGACACCTTAGTAGACCGCATTTGACCCGCGACAGGAGGTTGTGCACCCATGATATAGGTCACAAGGTTCAATCCTTCCCTTGACAAAAAAATTTCATAGGCCTACTTAGTTCACAATGCCCTAATGATCAATTCCTCAATGACTCCATGTACGTCTAGTTCTGCTTTTGAAATGGGTTACCTTTAGTGCAGTGGTTCTCAACCTTTTGGGAACCGCGGCCCGGTGAATCAAATTTCTACGAGTCTAGGGCCCGGTCTGGAATAGCTTACTCTCTCATAAGTTAATAATAAACAACCAATTACCTTTTTGATTGCGACTAATTATTTAATTAATTAAAAACTCATTTAATCAATTAATTAAACCCCTCTTTAATTGAATAATAAATTTAAACCCTTTTAATTAGCTGATTGATTAATTTAAACCCTTTTAATTAGTTGATTAATTAATTAAAACACGTTTAATGAATTGAATCCATTATTATCTTATGGAGTGATGCAACCTTTTTTTCGGTAAAGTATTAATAACGTGCAGACAAACATAACCGAAACGTTTTATCAGCAACTGCAGTAAACATCCTCATTGCTTAGGCACTGGAAACTGGGTACTGAGGCTGTTTGAGCGCCCCAATATATTTTACGACGTGGCTGAGCCACCAATAATCAATATACAATGCAACGATCCACCCCCTCTCCTGCCTAAGGGCTTGAAACCGTATATACGGGACAAATGACAACTTTTCAATGTTTTCTTCATTTCAGTGGCTCTACCTCATTAAAAGATTCAATTGGTCATGCATAAATCAATCTAAAAATATCTTAATATTCAATTGTATAGAATAATTTTGCAATTCCCGAAACTGTAGTATATTTTGAGGGAAAAGCAGGGAGAATATGGAAAAACGCTCCCAACCCCTGCTGTATTGTTTGGGTCTCGTGAAGACATACTCAAAAATACGAAAAGAAAAAAAAATACTAGTTTCGAGGGGAGGGAGGACCAGAGACATGTTTACCTTTCTTTGGGTCTAGCAACAAAACGAAGGATTTTCAGTGCGATAAGGGGAAGAACGATCCTATAATTGCGGCTGGAAGCCTTTGTTCTGGAACTCTAGAGGAGGGTTTTCATCTTTCCCCTTGTATGATTTTTAGACTGAAAAATTAAAATAATATGTACCATAATAGGGTGAAATATGCCAATTAGTTATTCGTGGAAATACTTTGAAAAAGGAAAGGGTAATGAATATATTCTCACGGCCTGGTGGTTGAGAAACACTGCTTTAGTGAAAAGGGGCTGTTCAAGTATTACGTCAGCAAATTTTTAGCTATTTTTGACCCACTCCCCCGTCAGCAAAGCCAGCAAAAATTTGACCCCCTCCCTTGTCAGCACTGCCTTTTACCTCCTCAACGCATATTGGTAGGATCAGAAACTCAGCGGGAGGGGGCATAGGGAGCTAGTGCGCCCCCACCCCAGACGAAAAACAAATTATTCTTTTAATGCAAAAAATTTTTAAAAATATTAAACTTTCGAAAGAAAATACATTTATATGTGTTATAACCAATTTCTGTTAATGTCAATGCTATTTGAAGGGTAAGAACTCAAAATTTCTCTTCAGGATATTCATTGCGGCCAACCCTTTAAGCCATATATGGTACACCTTTGACCAGCAGACCAAATGTGGCTTTGAAGGTTATCTGATGTGACTTGCCCCCTGAAAGCTAATTTTGTAAAAATGAGTTAAGCACATTTACAAATCGCTTAAATAACCTGTGGCACACTTCCAGAGCATTTAAGTGGCCTGTGGCACATTTTCAGATCATTGAAGTAGGCCTTAAAGATCATTCACATTCAAAGATCACTTAAGTTCAAGAGCATTTAAATGATTCGTGGCACATTTAGAGTTCCCTTGAGTGACATCAACATGTGGCATAGTTTTAGAGCACTTAAGTGATCCCAGTGTGGTTCTACATCACTCGAGTTACCTGCTAAACATTCCCAGTTTACTTGAGTGATCCGTGCCATAATTAGGGATGTTTTTGAATGATGCCTGGAACTGTTCCAGATCACTTAAGCGGCCCGGACACATTTCCAGAGCCCTTAAAGGATCTGTGAAACATTTAGAGATCATTAAAAGTGGCTCTGTAAGGGACTTATTAATAGGGAGAATGTTAGTTCAGGTGCCCAATAACTATCGGAAGGTTTCCTGTTTTTGCCGCACCGAATAAGAAACCATTAAGAATATTTCACATCATACAGGGTGGCTGATAACATAAGCATCATCCAAATCCCTACCCCCCTCTTATCAGCAAATCGGAAATCCTCCATCGATGGTGACGTAATACTTGAATGACCCCAAACGTGTGTGTTAAATGTCTCCAATTCTCTGCCAGTTTTTTTCTTACTGACCACAGTTCTTCACCCAAAAAACTTCCACAAAGGATCTCCGGAACTCGCCATACATTAACACAAATGTGATAAATTATTTTCTTTCTATATCCTTAGAATTTCTGAACCAAAGAGAAAAAAAAAAGGTTTTAGTTTGAAGAAAAAATATTCTTGTTCTAGAACAATATGGAAAATAAACCGGTGCAATTCAACATTTTTGACTATTTAACATTATTTGGGAAAAGAAAAACAAGATCATATATATATATATATATATATATATATATATATAATATAGTCAAACGGGACGTATATACAGGGAATATAAGCAAGTGTGACTTGGAAAAGACAAAGCAACAACTTTCCAATTGGAAGTAAGAGGACAGGAGAACTGTGTAAAAATTTAGATTTTTTCTGTTTTGTGACACACTGTATTTTTTCACTCTCAAAACTGGTACAGGGTAATTTCTGAACATATTTTGAGCATTTTTTTAAATTGAAACAATACCTCTGACAGAGGTCTTCAATTTTTTTCCAGTCGTGAGCACTGCCTGTACCCATCACCAAAAGAAGAGCACTCTTATGACAAGTTTAACATACGTATGGATGAAAAGGCTGAGATTTCAATCCTTTAATGCAATTCCTCGAATTTGTTTAATTGGAACGTTAATCAAATGTTCTTGAGCATGAAATTGGACACAAGCATCGAGCACTCTGGGTATTTCAGGGAGCATCGTGCTGCTCGCAAGCAGGATCGGATTAACCCATATGAAGGCCCTAAGCACTCAAATGATTTTGGTGCCCCCTTTAATGCATATCCCTGGGCCTCATGACAATTATGTCTGTTTACATATTCGAGTGTAGTGTTTTTTTTGAGGGGGGTGAGGAAAATCATTTTTTCCCGGGCAACGGGTTGGTAGTCTCGAGTGCCAGAGGAGCCTTATGAAAATTTGATCTGGTTAAAGTTTTGGAGAGAGAGAGAGAGAGAGAGGTAGTTAGGCAGGTATTTATAGGATTTTATTACCAATTGTGAACTGGTAGGCAGTTATTTATAGCTATGTAGGAGAGTGGAGTCTTAGAACAATTTGTTTTGCCCGGGGGCAATGCTGTTGAGATGGCTGTGGGCATGCCCTCCCCCATCATGAGGCCGGGGCCCAGGCTAGGATCTTTTGCCAGGCCCCTTTATGATGAATTTATGCATGACAAAAAATGACTAGAATCGTTCCGGGAACCAGGGCTAGATCCCTCTCAGCCCCATCCTTGTGGGGAGCTATGGCTTTGGGCTTAGTTTATGGAAATTGAGTGAAACCTCAATCAAAAAAGTGAGCATTAATGTGAGTTCTTGTTCGCAATTAATTTAGTTTCTCTGATTTTGTGTCACCTTCAGTTAAAAACGAAAATTTTCTTTGTCGCTTGGGGAGGGGAGGGGGGAATCTGTATCTATTTTGGCAAAGCTGTTTCAATTTCCCTAATTTTTAACGGAAATCGAGTAAACTCAGCGATCATCCTGGTCCATCGCTCGGAGCACCACGCCCCCTACTCTCCTTTGGTTGGGAGCCTTGGTCAACCTTTAAATAAAGATCTTCAACTGTACAATCAAATGCTCCAAAAATTTTGGGATTTTCTTGCCGATGGTTGATGCAGAGGGAAAAGTCGTACATTAAAAAATTTATACAATTTGATCATTTTTTGTGGTGCCCCCTTTTCTCCTGGTGCCCTAAGCAAGTGCTTATTTTGCTTAATGGTTAATCCGGCCCTGCTCGCAAGCAATGGATTAAGATACCTGCTGTACGACATATGGTTGATTGTGGGTCGCGAGAGATTCTCCAAAATAAAAACTTCCAAATAAGAAATTCATTTTTATTTAAAAATGTTAGCAAAAACTAAATAATGCCTTTTTATTCAGCTGAGCTAATTACCATGCAAATTTATCAAATTCTACTTGTACAGTAATCAATATATCGGCTCTGTCATATCAGAATCACGAATGTGCAATGTCCTTGCAAAAGAAAAAAAAAACGTGGGAGAATCATCCTATTTCAAAATTGTATATTAAAAATCAAACACAGAATAGAATGATAAGTAATATGTGAACATATGGTGGAAAATGTGTCTACGTTTAATGAACAATTTTTTTAATGGTCGATTTCAAGTGTAGAATCATTTTCAAAATCATCATCACACCATCTTCTATAAGGGACACTAAGTATATCAAAAAACAAAGAAAATATTTGATATTTAAAATAAAAAACAATATATCTTTGGAAGTCTATTTCCTTATTAAAATCGGAACAAGCATTCTGAAAAGGGTTTTCGGGATAGGACGTTTACTGGCAAAAAAAAAAATCAATGTTCTGGAAAACCGGGGCGTGTGGTCAGCCTATGTAAGGGTCGGCGATACATTTTTTTTCAAAAGAGGGTCGCACTTCAAAAAGTTTGCTCACCACTGGATTAGATAAAGGTCGCATTAGCACTTAGAGGGGCACCCTCTATAATCATCGTAATTACAACCAGTATTTTTTAAAATACAGTTCTCGAGTCTCAATGTCTTTTTTTTTTGCCTTATACAGTGAAACTTCCATAAGGCTGCCACTGTATTCCCTAGCAAATTTCCTTTCGCAGCCAGTTTTTCTCGAAACAGACGATAGGCTTCATTAACATAATATCTGCCCTATTCCGGGCCACCTTTTGTATGCGGTAAGCGACCACTTATAGCTTGAGTTAAAGAAACAAGTTTGTGTGTTTTTCTTCCCAATACATTCAAAGCTGGCAGCAGGGTCGCAACTAGTGGGGAGGGGGGGGGGAAGAGCGGCGGGTCTCGTGCCACGGGTGCTTGACCCGAGGGGAGGCAAATTTCATTCTTAAACCTCTCCTTCAACATTACAAGGGGGCATCAAAATGCACGCTTGCCCCGGGTGACCAAGCATCTAGTTGCGGCCCTGGCTGGTAGTTCTCTTTGTATAACCTTAACCTTTTATACATCAACATAAATACCTTTTCGGATCAATCAGATTTTCTGTTTATGTATAAAATTATCAGGATAGAAACATTTGTGAATAGGATGACAAAGGCGAATGCTATATGGTTGCTGCTGGCTGATAAGACAGTTTAAAAAAAATTTGCTCTTGGGGTGACCGTAAACCAGGCAAATAATCTATGGTCTTTACTGAATGAGGTAAAGGATGTGGAATTTTTGGCTTAGCAGATATTTTCTTCCTTTTTTAGCAGGTGGGAGACTCAGTAGAACAACCGTGAGAGTGAAAAAAATGTGAAGAAATAACATGTAAAATACTTGCTAAAAAGAAAGAATAAATCTCACGGAGAATACAGATTAAAGAATTGAACCACATGATCTGGTATTTCGAGTTCTGCGTAAAATATAGTGAAATCCTATATACATAACGATACTGGACCAAGAAAAAATATCTTTATAGAGGAATTATTGTTATATCGAGAGGCAACATCATGTGCGATCAAATTTATACTTCTGTTAGAAACTTTTCTAAATCAATGTTCTTAGTATCACCAAAAAAATGCTTTTAAGTATTTATTTACTGCAAAATATTTTAATTGATTAGCTGATAAAAAAAATTCAATTAGATTTATTGCCTCTGTAAAGGTGTTTATCACATTACATTTTGGTGTATCACACAAAAAGTAGTGATACTGAACACTTTCGGTGATAAGGTGATGCTTAATGCCGATATTAGACGTCCTCCGAAGCACTGGAATATGTGAAATGAGTAAAAATATGAGAGATCTATTATTTCTTTTTAGCAAGTACTTTATACGTTATTTCCTCACATTTTTTTACCTCTACTGAATCTCTGCAGATATTTTTCTCCTTTTTTAGCAGGCAAAGCCAAAATTCCACATCTCCTTTACCTCATTCAGTAAAGACCATAGGTTATTTATCTAGTTTAAGCTGTTGCCCCAGGAGCAAATGTTTTTTAAACTGTCTGCTCAGCCAGCAGCAACTATATAGCATTAGCCTTTGTCATCCTATTTACAAATGTTTCTATCCTGATAATTTGACGGTTTTTGGGAGAAGTTTAACATTAACTATAGTATTTTTTCAGTTTTTTATTCCAAACGAGGAAAAATTACTGTTGTAAAGGTAGTTTCCGTTATATTGACGTTTCATCGTACATGTATCTGTTTTTTGGCATTGTAAATAAATTGAGCGTAAGATTTTTTGTGACATTGAAAACCGTTATTTTGACACTCCATGAAATTGTTTATTTCACGGAACCTCTATTTGGCAGTCACCTCCGTAGATGGCCACTTTTTACATAACGAACAAGTGGTAGTCTTGAAGGAGTTTCACTATATTTGTTATTGTAATAGTTATCTATACTTTTATCTTCCGTTCTGTAAACATTCCTTTTTGTTTTCATAACAGTAGTGAACAAATAAAAATTGTATAGAAATCAAAGTGCTGTATAATATATGGATTATGCAAGATATACGGAAGACTGGATGTTGTGAAGATATTTATTATTTCAGATGTTTATTTTTTAAGGAAGGAAAAAACTCATCTCTGCCTCTACCGGGAGTCGAACCCGGGTCCCTCGATTGCCGGACGAGTGCTCTGACCACTAAGCTACAGAGGAGATAGAGATTTTCCTTCGCTAGAGCGTATATAGCTTAGTGGTCAGAGCACTCGTCCGGCAATCGAGGGACCCGGGTTCGACTCCCGGTAGAGGCAGAGATGAGGTTTTTTTTTTCCTTTCTTAAAAAATAAACATCTGAAATAATAAATATCTTCACAACATCCAGTCTTCCGTATATCTTGTATTAACAAGTGGAGAGCGACATTCATGTCATATATGGATTATGCACTGAAATTGAAAGCAAATACTACTTTTAACCTTTACATTTGGTACAACTGGCGCAAGGAAAATTCGGTATACATTGCATAGCCAGAAAAGTCTGCATATAGAAACAAACAGCACTGAACAATAGAGCTAGGGCTTATTAACTTCAATAGAAATGATTTCAAATTATTTTTGAAACACACACTCATATGCATTGAGGAGGTGCTAGCTGAGAAAACACTCATGCTTCTGAAAATTATTTGTCATAATAGATAATGAGCTTGATACTATTTTCAATCCTTTGACGCGTTTTTGTTGACAAGACCTAGAACAGAGAAAAACTGCAAAGAAAATCAGTTGTATAACATAGTTACCGGTCTAATTTGTCCTCCTATGCATCAAATGACCATAACTGAGATGTGATTGCGTGTATTTCGTTATTTGCTGTAACACATTTTATTTTCAGGTTTTTCAAATCCACAAACCAGCTGTGAATTGTCATCCAAAAGATGAGAGGAGATTGTATCTCATTACAATTATGTATGTGCTATATACTTATTTATGATCTTGTGTTGTCTTGTCATTTGTGTTTTTTGTGATGTGTTGTGTGAAAGGGATGAATGCGTGTGTTGTCCTTGTATTGTGATTTGTGTTGTGATGTCTTGTGTTGTGTGAAAGAGATGGATGAATGTGTTGTCCTTGTATTGTGTTTTGTGTTGTGATGTCTTGTGTTGTATGAAAGGGATGGATGTATGTGTTGTCTTTGTCTTGTGATTTGTGTTATGATGTCTTGTGTTGTATGAAAGGGATGAATGCGTGTGTTGTCCTTGTCTTGTGATTTGTGTTGTGATGTCTTGTGTTGTATGAAAGGGATGGATGTGTGTATTGTGATTTGTGTTGTGATGTCTTGTGTTGTGTGAAAGAGATGGATGAATGTGTTGTCCTTGTATTGTGTTTTGTGTTGTGATGTCTTGTGTTGTATGAAAGGGATGAATGCGTGTGTTGTCCTTGTGTTGTGATGTCTTGTGTTGTATGAAAGGGATGGATGCGTGTGTTGTCCTTGTCTTGTGATTTGTGTTTTTTGTGTTGTATGAAAGGGATGAATGCGTGTGTTGTCCTTGTCTTGTGATTTGTATTTTTTGTTTTGTGTTGTCTCTTGAGCCAGTGAAAGAAATGGATAAAAGCTTTCTTTACATCCTCCTGTTTTTTGCTGGTGACATGTCTCACATTGTTTATTTTTTCTTTTCATTTGTCAAATGTCATTGAGTTGCTGTTGGAAAAGTTTGGTATGTAAGTCCTCATCCATCATTCATAAGAGTTGAAGATATTTGATGATCACAAAGTGGAAGCATATCAGTCTAATTTCATCACTGTGGTTCTACAAGTTTCTCAATTATTAGGATATTTGCAATAGCTGGCTGGGTAAGTGTCTGTGGAATCTAATATCATTAGATTTGTGAATGACATTGTTTAACCTTTTTTTCTTCTCTCTGGTTCTTTGTAGTTTTAAATGTCTTGGAATTCTGTGGTTTCTTTTTCTTAGTTATGAGTGAAGCCCGGATTATATTCATGTGCATCTGCATATTTTGGCCTTTTTTAGCATTAATGCATATAAATGCATGAAATTGAAGGATTTTCAAAATAAGTGCATATTTTTGAAGGTCTAATCTCTTTGCGGTGGGGGGGGGGGACAATGTTACGAAAATATTATGAGCAATATCATTTTTAAAAATTTATAAAAAAGTTAGAGCTTCAATAAACCTTCAAAAATATGCACTTAGTCTGAAAATTCTTTGATTTTATGCATTTATGTGAATTAATGCTAAAAAGCAGAGCTGTAACTAGAATTTTTGCCTCTCAGGACAAACATGATTTTGCTGCCTGCCCCCCCCCCCCCCAACTAAAATTCAACGATTTTATGGTTTTCTTTTTTTCCACCTAAAATTGCCACCCAACTAAATTTTGCTTCCCGGGATCAGTTGCCCAACCCCCTCTAGTTTCGGCCCTGATTATAAGGGCAAAATGTTTTTGACAGATACCGTCAAAAGTATTAAATTTTTGTTTTTAGAAATAGTGCAGAAATTTTTTAGTTACCTGTATTTTCTTTCTGAGTAGCTACAACCAACTAGACATTAAAAATGAAAAATATGTAAAAGTTATTTGCATATATAATATATAGATGTGTGTGGGGATATTTTTTTAAAATGAAATGTGCTACAAAAAATGTATTTTAAACATATCTGCTTTTTTGCTTGGTAATTTTTTTTAAGCATATTTTCTCTTTCTTTTGGTTAGTTACAAAAGTTACAAATGTATATTTTGGCATTTCAAAGTGCATATTTCGGTATTTTGACATTTTCAAGTGCATATTTTTAGAGCATATTTTGCAACTTTTTAGTGCATATAATCCGGGCTCTAGTTATGAGCCAATGTTCCTCAATCTGTTTCAAGTAGCGAACATGATATGCCATACAATTCTGAAATTCTAATTGTCATGGTCCTTAGATTTCCTACTCGATAATGCGCAAAAACTATGTTCCGAATCACTAAGCATTGGTATTGTTAGTCTTGTCCATACCATATCCATATTTTTGTAAATAAACAAAATTTCCAATTTTTGCAAACGTCATGTACAGGGCATCCCATAAATTCATAAATGGTATAAAAATTCTTTAATTTGAATGAATTGGTAATTTTCATGGAATTTGTGAAAAAAAATTCCACTTGAAAGGAGCTGTACAAATGAAAATTACTGGAAATATGCAAATCAGTCCTATCAAATGAAAGGTGCACTATTAACAGCTCATTTCTGAATTTTCTCGCTATTGGCCTTTGCATAAGGTTTGCGTTTTAATTGTGATGTTGACCATTGGGAAATAAAGTACTATAGGTGAAGTTGCTTTATTTCAGCCACGAATAGCCACCTGAAGCTATACAAATGTTTTGGAGCAGAAGAGATTGAAGAAAGGTTCGGGTCCAGAATTCTGTGATTTGCATTCAAGCAGCACAATCTATCAATAAAAATTTGAACTAATTTTCACTCTGTAGCAGCAAAAAAAAAAAATCTTTCGTGATAACCTTTTTACAAACCACATTTAAGTATACCAACTCCTTCAATTTTTATAAATTTATAAAGTATTTTTGAATTTATAGGGGCGCTGTTACATAGGCTACATCAATTGGATTTTTAAAATTAATAAAAATTTTCATTGTTTATAAATTCCTATTGAAATGTAAACTTAGTACAGTCGAATCCCATTATAATGAACTCAAGGATGCTAAAGAAATCACTTCGTTATAAAGGA
This sequence comes from Pholcus phalangioides, assembly GCF_987345545.1. Taxonomy (NCBI): domain Eukaryota; kingdom Metazoa; phylum Arthropoda; class Arachnida; order Araneae; family Pholcidae; genus Pholcus; species Pholcus phalangioides. Next base: position 898,577 of record NW_028301617.1, on the reverse strand, counting down.
ATTCCTGATTTTACGAATTTTAACATTCTCTCGTTATAAAAAGTTTCTTCGTAGCAGAATTTAATTCTGAGGAGAAACTTACATTCTAGAATCTAGATAATAAAAAGAATGAATTGATAACTCAAAGTGACTCAAACCAATTAGGCATTGAATTGTTTATAGATAAGGTTTACTTAACATATTTAAGGCAAACAATTTTTTTGTACAAGTATTGTGGAAGACGAGGAAACAACAAATTTCATTTAGAATATACACGTGCTCAGTCGCATGCAATGATTGAGATTTCACATTTAATCACTTTACGATCAAGGACGTAATATTGCGTCCAAACACCAGTGGAATAAATTCAAACAAATCTGTTTTCTTTCCTTATCACAAAACTTTGTTTCAACCCTATAAAAAAGTAGTTTTCATCTCCGTGATGAGGAGGAAAAACGTCTATTCTAAGGTTAAATAGGTTGTACTATATGTACATGTGTATAAGAGGGGAAAGAAAGCAGGTGAGGGTGAAAAGAGTACCCCTTTCTCATACCTGTCTAATACTTACAGATAGAGGTGTACTGTTTTCCTTTCACCGGTTTCCCCCTTCTTTTTTCCTAACATGCCATTACGTTTGATACAAGTTTTGATAACCTTGTTCTTACTTATCACCGATTCGTTAAGAAGAGATCATCTGAATTCCTCGCCTACCGCTTTTGAGCGAAGCGGTTAATAGCACATGCAAATCCCAGTCCACTCTCATATGAGTGGGCTGGTAGCCGGTACATTTCGGGAATGAATGAACGGAAACCATGTGTTTCTGAAAAATGTCTTGAACGAATGTCTCCTGTAATGACAGCTACATCAGTATGTTGAAAATTTGAAAGTCTAGTAATTTTGTGTAAAATCCAACTTGATGTGATTTTTCAAAAAATGTTGAAAAAGTAGATTTAAAGATATGCAGTATTTTAATGTCACATTGTTTTTATTTCCTCCAGCATCAACTTCAGAAATGATCTTAAGTTTTTCTTTAATCAAAAACTGTTTCCTTTCAAGGCCATTCATTTTGAAACAGAGGAAATATGAAAAATTTCTAATGCGCAGTACTGACTTACCACTGATTTTATTCTTTTTTAGTCACTCGCCGTATTGTTCAACATTTCTTTCCTCTCACCCACAAGCCATAGAAGAATAACCGTTCTTCCCAAATAGTTCAGCAAGACCACTTTTGGAATGTTCTGTAATCTTTTGATTTTCAGAAACTTGTTTTTGAATTCGTTATAACGGATTTTACATTTCGTAATGCTGTATGCTCAATACATTGTTCTTACAGACCTGCCAACTCTCCGGATTTGTTAAAATTTCGCCGGATTTTGGCAGAAAAGATTGTACGCGAGCTTTCACGTTGTCGTGACGTCAATGACTGCTGTCGTCGTTTGGGAAAACACCCATAGAGGACAGTCGTGGTCATTTCGATCAAGCAGCCGTAAAAAAACCTTGGTGACCACATTTAAACAACTGGCAAAGACGTCACTTTGTTTACGTAGCATTTATCGGCAATCATTTATCAGGGACATGACCTTGGCTGCCGAAATTCCTGTATAATCGTTATTGTATTCCATGAACAGCCATGCGGTGAACACAAGTTTTTTCGTCAGCAGCTTTGTATTTTGAAGTATTGTAATTGTTTCCTCTGATTAAATATGTCTTCAAAAAGAAAATTTTAAGCTATATAATTAAATATTAAATAATAAATAAATATTAAATAATTATATATTATATTAAATATTAAATAATTATATATTATATTAAATATTAAATAATTATATATTATATTAAATATTAAATAATTATATATTATATTAAATATTAAATAATTATATATTAAAACCTTTAAGCTATATAAAGCTTTTAAGAGTTTGTAAGACTAATCATAAGAGTTCATACCCAAGGTTATCAATCACTGACAGCATTCGCGAAAGGAAACACTTATGTTTTATGAACAGTATGTAGATGTGATTTCTCTTTATTCTGCATGGAACGACTGACATGGCATTATATTCTGCTCAGAGACAATGCAGAACCTGCCTTGGGAGAGGAGGAATGAAACTTTTTCTTAATTGATTAAAAAATTTTTTTGATCGAGTCTCTGAGTGCCGCTCGGGAGAATCTCCAGATTTTTGGATTCCAAAAGTTGGCACGTTTGTTCTTATGTAAATTTGAGGATTAGAAAAGCTCTCGTAACAAGGAGAATTTGTTAAAACTGGATTGACTGTATTTAGAATTGCGCTTTTCCTACTCGCAGAGAGTATAAACAAAGTTTACATTCCTAGATGCAATAGAGGAATTGCAAAAAATTACAAAAAGTATGCAAGCCAGGAGTGGGGTCTAGTGGGCTATAACCTAGGGTGGTAAATTCCATAAATGAATGGTCAAGAAAATTAGACTAGAATAAAAGGTGGCAAGTAACACTGTTATTTACCTCTGATCAGACTCGTAACAAGGCTGGGAAGATCGGGACACTGCACTAGGGCCCGGAGTCAAATGGGGGGCCTCACTTTAAAATTTGCCCTTCTTTTACATAATATTCTTTTCAGTGGTGCCCCACAAAAAAGTCTGCCCGAGAAAACAGGCTACAGCCCTGCCTCTGATTAGAATTGGATTGCAGGTTGCATGATTTACGATACGAGCAACGAAAGTCACTTGCCCTCATAATTGAACCGCCAACGGTCGGTAAATTTGAGACTTGCATTAAGCCTCTTGAATTTTTTACAGCTGGACTGTGTTGCTGTCGTCCCAGCTAGTTTTAGCGTGGGTGGAAAAGAGGAGGAAAGAAGATCAGCGAGTTCCGGGCGTATTTACTCATTTCCTCGCGGGGAAACCGAATAAGCATATGTTGAAGTGTTTTAAGTGGCACTCGTTACATACAGTATTTTGAAGTGCGTTTGATGCGTGCGAATCCCCAGAATAAGCCTAAGAACCACTTTAAAGCATCAAAGCAGCACATTAATATCGCCAGCTCGTCACAATGCTCTTGACAAAAATTGGTGACGCCCCTTGTAGCCGCGACGCACACTCTGAGAATCACTGCCCTAGAAATATGTTGAAAGCGCGCAAACACCTTCAAATGCTTTCCTACCCCCAAGAAAGATGGGTGAATACGGAGGGGGGGGGGATGGATCACCCTATCGCCCGCTCAATCAATGAGTGATATATTGAATGAGTGGGTGACCGAGTGTACGACCTAGAGAGAGTGAGTGAGCAAGTGACCGATTGAATGCCCTAGCGAATGCATAAATGACTCATTTGCTCACTTGTTTGCTCACTTACTCGCCCACCACTTAATTGCTTATTTGCTCATATTGAATTGTTTTCCGTGAATTTTTGGGACAGTATAGGCGGAAGGGGAAATGGGTGATTGCCCACCTCTTCGTTCAATGAAAAAATTATTGGCATAGGTGGGAGGCCGCAGGTGGAAATTCACCCCTTCCGTTCGAGGAGGAGAGCCTGTTGTTGGAAGTGTATGTTTTTCTCTTATGTGGGGACGGGATTTTCAAACGGACCGTCCTGTTCAATCCAGGACGTATGATCACCCTGATTACAGTAGATTATAATGAGTTTTTTAATTTTATTTCTTGAACAGGAGCTGGCTGGACAAGACAAAACACCACCCTCAACTTTGATTCGCAGACTTGTGTTGACCCTCAAAAACATTCTATACCCATCTCTGGGAACTGTTTTTTGGAACTAAACTGGTACTGTTTTGTGTCTCCATTATCAAATTCATATTTTATTGCCTGTGTTTTGAACTTTGTGTGATCGCGTTATCACCACTGGATAAATTTATGATTGAACAATATAGTACCCTTCTTTTGGGTGTGTTTGCATTTTGTGACACCAACTATGTAAACCCGTGATGTTTATATATTTTTTTGTGATAGTATAGCATAAAACAGAATCCGACCAGCCGCCAAGAGAATCGGAGGCAGTGGTCGCTCTTTGTGTTTGTGTCTCGTGTTGTTTTGAGTTATAATTTACTGCTGTAGTATACCAAACAGGACTTTGACGTAAACGATAGGGCTACTCTAGGAAAGGGAAGTAGGGGAAACCATTTCGAGCCCAGTCAGCCCCTCCAAGGGCACATTACCACAGCATTGAAACAGGAACGAATATAATCATACCTGAAATGTTGACCAAGGTTTTTCTTTATATCTAATACATTGGAATCGCGGTATCTGAGGTGGAAAGAGATTCACGTTGAATGTGAAAATTGTGTAATGAATTGTTTATTGTGTGTGTCGTGCGGTATTATCATTTATTTTTATACTTTTTCTAGTGTGTGTAACAGTTTTATAAATTGTGATATCATATTTTGGGATGTAGTTTTGGTATATTTCACATCGTAGTTTTTAAAAGCATCTTTCTTTTCGGCTGCCTCTTTGGCCATTTTGCTTGTTGTGGCCTTTGTATTGATATCGTGAAATTTTGTGCAGAGCGTATTATTGCGCTTTATTACGTATTGCAACTCGTATCGTGTGTTGGGCGATATTATGGAATTTGTTGTACATCGCGTATTGCGCTTTATTCCTTATTGGAATTTTATTACGTATTGTAACTCGTATCGCGTGTTGGGTAGTATTTCGGAATTTGTTGTACATCGCAATTTGTGCTTTCTTGCGTATCGGGCGGTAGTGTGGATTTTTTTTGTGCCTCGCGTAAAAGTTGTAAAAAGTAAAAAAAATTGTGAGATGTCTTGGTTTATTGCGTGTTGGGCGGCGGCGGCGTGGAATTTTTGTGCATCGCATATTTGCGCTTTATTCCTTGTTGTAACTCGTATCGCGTGTTGCGAAATAATGAACTTTTGTGCCTCGTTTCGCTTTATTACTTATTCTAACTCTTATTGGGCGGTGTTGTGGAATTTTTGTGCATCGCGTATATTTCGCTTCATTACGTATTGTGAGATGTTTTGGTTCATTATCGCGTGTTGGGAAATAGTATGGAATTTTTCGTGCATCGCGTATTGCAACTTCTATTGTGCGGTATTGCGGAATTTTTTTTTGTCACTCACATATTGCGCTTCATTACGCATTGTATCGCGTGTTGGGTGGTATTTCGGAACTTGTTGTGCATCGCATATTTGCGATTTATTACATGTTGTAACTCGTATCGCGTGTTGGGCAATATTGTGGAATTTTTGTGCCTCGTTTCGCTTTATTACATATTCTAACTCGTATTTTGCTTTGTTACGTATTGTGAGATGTCTTGGTTATTGCGTGTTGGGCGGTATTTCGGAATTTGTTCTACATCGCGTATATCGAGATTTATTGCGTATTGTTAGATATCATGGTTCATTATGATATTGTGGAATTTATCTCTCGCGTATTGCGCTTTACGTATTGTAACTCGTATCACGTGTTGGGCACTAATGCGGAATTTGCTGTACATCGCGTATTGTGCTTTATTCCTTATTGGAATTTGTATTGAGCGGTAGTGTGGATTTTTTGTGTATTGCATTTTTTATATTACGTATTGTATCGCGTGTTGGGTGGTATTTGGGAATTTGTTGTACATCGCGTATTGAGCTTTAATACTTATTGTGTGATGTTTTGGTTCATTATACGTATCGATCTTTATAACGTGATAGTTATAATGCAACGCATTTTTTTTACAACTTGTGTCGGGGGTGTATCTGATATTCGGCGATATTGTGCATCGCATATTGCGCTTAATTATGTATTGTGAGATGTCTTGGTTCTCACGTATTTTAAATCGTATCGCATGTTGGTGTATTTCGTAATGGGTGGTATTGTGGAATTTTTTGTGCATAGCGTATATTGGGCTTCATTACATACTACCTATAATACCTGGCGCTGCCCGGGTTTTCTTAATTTTTGGATTGTTATATTTAAGGTGCCTACAAACCGTGTCTAAGTGAATATGGCGCCATCCTGCGCGACTCATGAAAGAAACGTTGAAATGAATGTACTGGCTGTTTCAAAAATATTCATCCGATTAAAAAAAAAAAAAAAACAACTATCCAGCTTTTAATCCGCTTAGATCGAATAATTTATAGGTAGAAAAAAGGTAAACCTATCGAGTTGCCGACAGGTAGCGCTAACGCTCTTCTTTCGGCCGCCACTTCAGTGTTAGTCAATATTGGCTTTTCCTGGACGGGGCACTACCACACCGGAGCTTGGACATTCGAGAACTTTAGAACAATCGAATTCCTAAGTGATTGATCGGCCGTACCGCACCTGACGATTCAGTTAAACATCCAAGGCCTCCAAGATCGTCTCGGTGTGCGATTTCTTCTTGTGGGGGGTGGGTTGGTTTATGAATGGTAACGATTATGTGCATCCCCTTTCCATCTACATCAACCGAACTGAAGATACACATAACGGCATCCGTGGAAGCATATGCCGTGCATCCCAAGGTGGACATATTGACCACCTTTACTTTAATTAGTAAAACATCTTGATTAGCTATGTAATATAAAATTAATCTTAAGTGTCTATGTGCAATATTTTTCGTAATACACGCATTTCAAGTTAACACTGATTTCGATGTAAGTTCACATCTACAGACAAAATGTTCGAGAGATTGGCGCCCGGATTGGTCGAAACGAAAGTTGCCAGAGCGCGGGTTATTTGGCTACTTTCCTTTTGCTTGGCCTGTTTCTCTTTAAATTTCTCTCGATGAAAAAAATAATCCCAGAATTTATGAAAGAAGAAATACGTATAAATATCATTAGTTATAATTACATTGATAGATTTTTCAGATTGGGTAGATGCCAGTACAAAAATTAACATTTTCTCTACGAAACTGTGTTACACAACACACCTCCCTCCTCCTTGAGAGTGATTTCATATTGATAAATGAAATTTTCTCATGTGGGTTATATACCGCTGCGGACTATACATGGTGCCCTTTTTCTCCCTCAAACTAGCGAAGTTTGCAGATTTATAAGCAGCAAAATTCAATAGGCTTTGTTTGATTCAAGATTAACGTCGAGAAAATGACTTACCTACAAAATGACTTTCTTTAAGATGATTAAAATTCTTACAAATCTTATAGAAAACGAATACAACAAAAATTAAAATCGACAATTTCACTATTAGGATCACCAGATTTTCATTTCTATCGAATTTATATTGAGGTTTTCGGCTCTTCTTGAAAGTCGGTTGGAAAATCAAATTGAATTTCCAACATACGTTCCTCATTAGTTTCTTCAAAGGAAATGATGTCTTTTTACAGTCCCGTTGTGGCCACAACTTACCAAGGCCTCCTAGACAGAACAGAGATACTGTCTAGGAGACTTTACCGTTACTCACCGGGTATCTGGAATCCATGAAACTCCGAAAAGATGTTCAGTTGTGTATATGTAGGGTTTGTCATTTTTCATACACACACACACCTGTTGCACTCAGGGGAAGCCAGAGAGAAAAATCTCTACCCGAGTGGGATCTATTTTTGAGCCCCCTGACCTCCCCAATTAAAATAAACTTTTGTTTCAATCGCATCGTTTTGATGCGTTCAAAGGAATAGCGATATTTTGTCATAACATATGTCGAATTTCTTTTGGCTTTTTACCTTGGATTTGGCGCTCCTCCTAGAGCGGGTTTCTTTGACTTCGGATTTGACGCCCTTCTACAGCACACCGAGCTGCCCCTGATTGAAGCAATAGGAAGCATAGTCTGACGAGTCGGGAGACTAGCCAGTCTCCGGGCTTTTCGAAAAATAACCGTACTATTATATACACTCAAACCTTTTTTTTTGAAAAAAAAAAAATTCTCATCTCGGTCATTTTTCATGTATATTTTATATTTTTTTTATAAATACGTATCTTGATATTATTTTTCTAGTAATGTATATTTAACGCGTTTTGGTGCAGTTGCACCGGTCGCATTGCCCTAAGACCGCCCCTGTTTCGGGTTGTATTTTCAGTCATCAGGACCGTAGCGTGCCTTCTCGGGGCCGACTTTTCCTTAGGGCCCGACTTTTCCTTAGGGCCCGAAGAAAGAAGTCGTGATCGCACCCAACACTCATTCCCTCTCTATAGGGAAACCCCACACAAATACATTAGAAGCAACATGCGTGATCTCTTTTCCCTCGCCAGTAATTCTACGACGCAGTTGTATACTGAGATTGCGTACTAATTGAGCAACACAATTTTCTCTCTTCACCTGAGACAACGTGCCTCTGAGCCAGTGGAAACCCCTGATAGATATCAGACGATTGCTTTCAACCAATAGCAGGCTTTTCCGCCGAACACTCGAGGCTTTTCGCCAGAGGGATTGTAGAAGTTGTTGGGCCAACATGTCACGTATGCCGTCACTGTCTCCCTACCCCGGGTCGAGGGCCCTAATGACTGTGGGTGGAATAAATCATCGTAATAATAATCATAAGACCTCTCACGGAGATGACGGTGAGTAAACCAAACTTTAATATTGATTAATATGTGACCTTTTCTGCATAAATCATAGTAATTGAGTGAGAGCGCCCTTGTTCGATTATATTTTATATTGAGTTTATATAGTAAAATTCACCATGATTATGGATTACCATGAATGAATAAAATTAACTCTTAAGTGGAAGTGAAGTATTATTTTCGCAATGTCCTTTTCATCATTATCTGGTATGGAGTTCGTATTCTCGGATGAAATATTGTTTAAAATCAACGTTATTTACATAAAAATACGGTGTTATCAATTAAATATTTCTTTAATTAGTCATTTTCAACCCGTTGCTCGCGAGCACCATGGTGTTCCAGAAAGCATCAAGAGCGCTCAATGCTCATTTAAGATTTCATTCTCTTTCGAGCATTTGATCAGTTAAACATCCTGTGAAAACTTCATCCAAGGATCACAATTATGCAGATTTGAGACATACTTATATCATAGTTATCTGTAAGGGTGCTCTTCGTTTGATGACTGCCACAGGTAGTGCTCGCGACGCAAGAAAGGTTGAAGACACCCCCCGCCCCGCTTTAATTAATTCCGGAATTATTTTATTTCTTTCTGAATTTTTGTTAAGAATTAGAATCGTTCATTCATTAATTTTGACTTTTCATTTGTTCTAAATTTCCATTCATTACGGGATTATTTTAATTTCGAAATATTCATTTAAGAACTGAATTTTTATTAATTGTGCGATTGTTCCCAAATTTTGAATTTTCATTAATTTTTGATGAAAATTTTTATACATTTTTTAGTCATTAATTTTCATCCAACCAGAGTTTTCATCAAATTTAATGAAAATTCGCTTTTATCGTTAATTAGCCAACGAAATAATTTTTCTTGAATTTGGCTTTAATTCAGAACTTTAATTATCATGTTTCATCGATGGAGGAAATGTTTTTCATTAAATATGAATTTCAATCATTAATTTCACTAATTTTGGTGTTTCCATTAATCTAGTTGTTACTTTCCAATAAATACGAATTTTCACCGTCGATCGACTGTTCCGACAAGGGGACACCAGTACCGCTTTCAGTAAAGGGCAATTCCAGGTTGTGGTGTCGAAGGGAGTTTTTCCAAAACAGAGTTGTGAATAAATGGAACAGCTTACCTCCGGGGATCGTGAATCCAAACAAAGTTGACGCGTTCAGATGAATCATGAAGTCCTCCATATTTAGAATAAGACTACCGTAATCGTTTCATGGGCAGTGTATTATATAGTATTGATGCTATCAGTCTATTATTCCGTGATACGTACATGCTTTGATATTGGGTTGCTGTACTTTGGCTATACTTGACATCCATATTTTTTTTATGGGCATCTCTTTTCAGGCCTTGGGCAATTTGCCTGCTGTTGCTTTTGTTTTAGTACATGAATATATTCATCGCACGGATTTGTCCACCATATACGTATGTGGACACCATATGTAGTTGCCGGAGGTGATAATGACATTTAAATTGAAGTAGCTATTTATCCATAGTTAATTTTTATTTGACTCCACTAAGACTGTTCAATTCTAGATACGGTTAAATATACGGTTTATTAATTAGAAGAAACACACGGCACGTTAACACATATATACGAAATAATAATACACGGACACACAGTCAAAAGACATCTCTACTCTGCAAGAAACCAAAGCCTTCTATACGAAAAGCGGAAGAGAGGCTAAGAAAAGGCGCGCGCACATAACGAGGTGTTGGCAGATTTATGCTATTCGAAACCTACACACTCTTGCCGACAGCATCGCCACAGTACTCCCCCACGAGTCCGAAGGACGTTAAGCTTGATAAGGTGTTACAAAACGGACTTTCCGTCCGGACCTCGTGACGAAGCCCTGTGGCGAGGCTGGGGCATTACATATAGATGATTTGCGAACATTAGATTCTTTGCATTCGAGAGAATTAAACAAAAATGCAGGTTTTAAACGATCAATAGAAATACACTTAGATTCATTATTGATACGCAAAGTAAAAAATTTATCAGTCCTATTCAAAACTTCATAAGGTCCTTGGTAAGGCTGCTGTAGCGAACGCCTTACAGTGTCAACCCTCACAAAAACGTGTGTGGATCTGGCCAAGTCCTTGTGCACAAAAATGTTTTTTGAGGAATGATTGGACAAAGGCGAAGGACGAAGCTTTGACATAGTCATACGCAAGTTCGTGACATAATCAGATTTTGAGGTGTGCTTACCGGAATCTTTGAAGAAGTCTCCTGGTAACCTCAGAGATGTTCCGTAGACCATGTCCGCCGGCGTAGCACCAAAATCAGGCTTGAAACTTGAGCGTATCCCGAGTAGAATGGTAGGAAGAACGTCAACCCATCTTTCAGTGGCGTGACACATGATGGCAGCTTTCAAGTCCCTGTGGAATCTCTCGATGGCTCCATTGCTTTGTGGGTGGTAAGCGGTAGTACGCACCCTGTCCACACCCAGCAACTTCGCAAGAGATCGGAAGAGTTCAGATTCAAACTGAGAACCCCTGTCCGTAGTAATGCGTTCTGGAACGCCAAAACGGGAGATCCAATTCGACAGGAAAGCGAATGCCACAGTTTCAGCAGTCTGATCGGGTACAGGAATAGCTTCCGGCCATCTGGTGAATCGGTCACTGCAAGTCACAACGTAGCGATTTCCTTTACTTGGTGGAAGTGGACCCACGATGTCAATATGGACATGCGAGAACCTTGCGGAAGGTAATCCGAATGCACCAATAGGAGAATGTGTGTGACGACCAACTTTGGATCGCTGGCAATGGATGCAAGTTTTGCACCACTCTTTGCAGTCCCTTTCTAAAAATTTCCAGATGAATCGTCTGCGAACCATTTCAGTAGTAGCTTTGGCACCAGGGTGGGAGAGGTTGTGCACTGCATCAAAAATAGCGCGGCGAAACGTTGACGGTACGTAAGGTCTAATTGAACCAGTGGAAACATCACACTGTAGAGTGACTTCAGGAGAACCGAAAGTCATTGGTTTTAACTCGAGACCTGAGTCCATTTCACGAAGTAATCGCAATTCTTCCTCATCCTGAGCGCGAGCCATCTCGGCGAAATCGATACTAGGAGGTATTTCAATTTCCGATATTCTTGAAAATGCATCGGCTACTGCATTTCGATCGCCTGAAATGTGCTTGATACGGGTTGAAAATTGACTAATGAATTCTAGATGACGAATCTGCCTAGGTGAACATTTTTCACTTTTTTGGGAAAATGCATAGACCAATGGTTTGTGGTCTGTGAGAATTTCGAAGTCAGATCCCTCCAGCATATGTCGAAAATATTTAATTGCTGAATATATCGCTAGCAATTCTCGATCGTACGCACTGTATCTGCGTTCAGCTGAAGTTAGCTTACGCGAGAAGAATCCTAATGGCTGAGTTTGATCATTAACTGCTTGATTCAAAACTCCGCCAATCGCGAAATCAGACGCGTCGACAGCTAGAAGGAGATGCGCACTTGAAATAGGATGAGCCAATAGAGCAGCATTGGAAATCATTTCCTTGCATGACTCGAATGCAGATTTTGCTTCCTCAGACCAGACGATTTTTGTTTTATCCCGTTTTTGTTTGCCTTTAACTAGATCATGTAAACATGCTTGCGTAGAGGCAGCGTTTTTCATGAAACGATGATAAAAATTTATTAGTGCCAGAAAACGTCGCAGCTCATCGATTGTGTTGGGCAATGGATAGTCCAAAAGTGCGGTAACACGATCCGGCAACGGGGAAATGCCCTTTTCTGACACAAGATGACCTAAAAACTGAATTTCTTTTGAGTCCAAATTGGCATTTGTCAGGATTGAGAACTAAACCGTATTCGCTTAGTCTCTTGAACAACACATCGAGATCTTGTTCATGCGACTTCTCATCAGCTGACGCAACAAGAATGTCGTCTAAGTAAACATAGCAGAAGTCGAGATCCGAGAGGATGCTGTCAACGAATCGTTGAAATGTTTGTGCGGCGTTCCTGAGCCCAAAGGTCATGAAAACATACTCAAAGAGACCGTGCGGTGTAATCACAGCCGTCTTGGGAATATCACTTTCTTTCACAGGAATCTGGTGGTATGCCTTTACAAGATCGAGTTTAGAAAATATTCTTTTTCCAGCCAGACCGAAAGAAAAGTCTTGAATATTGGGAATAGGATAACGATCAGGAGTAGTTACGGCATTCAACCGACGAAAATCACCACATATGCGCCAACCACCTGTCTTTTTTGGGACTAGGTGGATAGGACTAGCCCAAGGGCTTTTGCTAGGACGAATGATGCCTTGCTTCAAAAGCAAGTTAAATTCTTTCTTGACGGCAAAAAGTTTTTCAGGAGAAAGACGTCTAGCCTTTGCGAAGACGGGAGGCCCTGATGTTTCGATGAAGTGGATAAGAGGCTAAGAAAAGGCGCGCGCACATAACGAGGTGTTGGCAGATTTATGCTATTCGAAACCAACACCTACACACTCTTGCCGACAGCATCGCCACACGTACATATATATATTTTTTTTTGTTGAATTACTCTTTGACGCTCATCGTTTTCCGCGATTGGTGATAGTTGGCATCTTTACTCGCCTTTGACAGTTACAGGGCCGTCATTTTTCTGAGGCCTTAGCGAACTCTCGAGAAATTCAACTACTACTCATTTTACTGAGGCCCCTATTCTCTTGAGGCCCGGGTGGGCCCATGCGTTAAGACTGCACTGGGCAGTTATTGAGTTTTTTTGGCTGTGAATGAAATTGTTTCTAGCCTTTGACAATTTACTTTCCTCTGGCAGTTTGTTTTTCCCCTTAAACTGCAACTTCACTTCTTTGGGCTCTGAATGACAACTTTACTTGCCTTTGACAAGTTTTTGGATATAAATTGCTATTTTACTTTTTGTTGCGATATTACAATTTTTGAAATTTGCCTCTGACAATATTTTTGCCTGTGAATGGCAACTAGACAAATTTTTCGCCGTGAATGACAACTACACTTACTTGTCTTTGACAATTTTTTTGGCCGTGACAACTTTATTTCACTTGACAGTTTTTGAAACTATAAATTGCCACTATATTTGACAAAAACTTTGGCTGTGAATGACAACTTTAGTTGCACATTCGACAGCTTTTTTTGGCTTTAACTGGTAACTTCCCCCGATAAACAGCATTCTTTGGCTGCAAACGAGCCGCGGGTCGCTCAAGTGCTCCGGAACGGATCAATTTAACGGACAACTTAATTCACCCGCGCCACATTTTCAACTCAAGTGGCGCGCACTCCCTAAATCATAGGTGGGTAAATCTTGGGCCAAACGTGGCCGTCGGTGCCATCCAATGTGACCTGCGACGTATTCTCAGATCACTTAAGTAGCCTGCGGCACATTTCTAAATCACTGACGTGACCCTCGGTGCAGTTCCACATCTTTCAAGTGGCATGAGGCACATTCCTAGATCATTTGCATGACCAGCGGCACGTTTTCGGATCATTTGAATGACGCGCGGCAGTTTCCCATCACTCAAGTAGCCCGCGGTACACTTTTGGAACACTCAAGCGGCCCGCATTGCAGTACACTTATATTCCACACAGTTTAAGTGCATGCGGCACATGCTAACATCACTTGTAACCCACGCCATAGTTCCAGATTACTCAAGGGGCTCGCGGCACATTTCTAGATCACTTGAATGACCCGCGCCACAGTGCCAGAACACTTACGCAGCTGGTTTAGATCACTTGAGTGGCCCACTTTTTCCTAAGGGAGAGAAAAATTCCGCCTAAAGACAGGGCTAGAGCCCATTTTTACTACCATTTTTTTTTATTTTATGCCATAAATTCACTATAGATGGGCCCGTGAAAAGTCTGGCTTGAGGCAAGCCAATTACTCCAGCCTAGGAGTCCCAGTGCTCCCGCATGTGGAGGCAATGTTGAGTACCCTCGGTGTAGGAAAATTTAGATTTCTGAATCAATTGTAGGGGGTGTTTGGACCCGGTCTACAAATTTCCGTGGGCACTTTCCAAAGGCCACTGCGAATTTTACACGGGTCTTAATATTTTCTTTGTTATCATTAATGTACTAAATCTTTAATGTATTTATCAGAAATTAAAAAATAAACTGCGGAATGCGAGAAATATTTTGTCGAGCTCTGCCCTTAGGGCTTACAAGACGGCTTGACAGGCTGATGGAATGAAACTTAACGCGCGCACATCCCTCAAAGTGGGGACCCGATTGCAAAGAACGTATTTCACGCCAAAATGCCCGCCATCTCTGTGTGCCCTGCCCAAAAAGCCTCATCCAAAAGGCGTCCGTTTTTCAGGAAATAATAGTAAGTATGGCTTACCTCAACAGCAATAGCCTTGGGAGATTATTACTGGTAGCAAATCAGTTCAGCGATTATATAAAAGCATCGATTATGAATTGAAATAATCTACTTAATAATAAGGGGCCGTTCAAGTATTACGTAAGCAAATTTTTAGCCATTTTTGACCCCCCCCCCCTTGTCAGCAAAATTTCGTCACCAGCTCTGCCCCTCTAAATCCTAACTCATATTTTCATAAAGGGTGGTTGATGACGTAAGCATTATCCAAACCCCCCTCCCCTTGTCATCAAAAGTCAGCAAATCGGAAACCAGCAAATCCCCCCATCGATGATGACGTAATACTCGAACGGCCCCTAACTAAACTACACTCAGCCGACGAATATGAGGACTTCCAACAGAATGGATGCGACTGGATGGTTATCAATGCGAATGACGTCACTGGGCTTCTTGGAATTTTTTTTTTGCAGTTTCCTCTTCCTCTCTGTAACCTCTCGAGAAGATCAGACAAATTTCATTAATTGCGGTGAAATCTCGCTATAAATATACTCAATATACCGTATCTCCCCCCCCACCCCCGGATTATTCACACACACATCCGTGACGGCTCGTCGCAGCCACGAGACTCCCGCCTCATTTCAGTTGAAAAAAAAAAATACACTTCCTGCCACTCATTCAATTCCATTCACACTCCAGAACCAGAATAAAAATTTTAAGGGGATGCCTGGCCCTTATGCGGGTCATATATTCCCCATACAGGCTGGGGGCCCGTCGCGTCCCCCTGATGAAGGGAAAGACAAGTGAGTAATGTTTGTGTTTTTATGTAGTGAATGTATGTGGGAGGAAAGGTCATCATCATCATTTTTTTTTTTTTTGTCGTCATGTGCGGGAGAAGATTTTTCGATTAAATTAATGGTTCTTGATTTTAACACTTTTGCAGAAAAAATGCCGGCACAACCTCAGATGTTAGTGTTAACTTGAGAAGTGAGATAGCGAAGTTGAAGCTGTGAAGAAAAATGTTTTTTTTTTTCGATGGTACAATGCGACATTCGATTTTTTGGCAAAACCAGCTGTGGTGCAGGAGAGCCTGGGAGGTGAGAAGAAAAAGAGGGAGATAGAGAAAAATATATTAGTATGTTAGGGGAGGGGGGAAGAAGGTGACAAAGGAAAGGGGGGAGAGAAGGGAAGGTGGGAGACACGGCAAGTGACTCAGTTGTACACTTATTACAATTGAAATGAGCAAAAACAATTAAGAGTGGGGGTAGAACGATGGAAAGCCGAGAGAACTACGATTTTCAGTGCTGCCATCTATGAGGGTTCAATCGGACTAGGTTATGTCCCAGCCGAGATCAGCAAACTGCCTCGGATGACGATATTTTCTTCGTTCACCGGGGTCGTAGTCAACGATGGCCCGTATGTGAGCGTGTTCAGATTCAAGCATACGATTGAATTGGGTTTCATTCAGTTGGAGAATATATGGAAGGAGAAGTGGGAGATCCAGATCTGAACGTATGTTCACGTTCCTAATGAAGCGTGGTGCTTGTAGAAGGCGACGTAAGGCTTTATTTTGTTGTTTTTGTAAAATTGTGATGTTACCCTTGCGGGCCACTGTCCATACTGGGGATGCGTACAGCATTGTGGGTCGAATTATGGATTTAAAAAGGATAAGTTTATTTTTAACGGTGAGTTTAGCGTTTGGGAAGGTTATTTTATTCAGCATTCCGATGATTCCTGTTGTCTTGTTTCGGACTTGAGCGATGTGTTCTCGAAAAAGCAGTTTTTTGTCGAGTGTGACACCCAGATATTTAACTGTTGTTTTGGGTTCAAGGCGCTGTCCTTCAAAACGGAGGGGGGCGCGGGGCAGCTTTATTTTCCTAGAGAACCAGGCGAAGACGCATTTATTGACGTTCATAATTACGTCAGATTCAAGGCACCATTGTTCAATCTTTTGGGCCTCGTCTTGAAGGTTCCAAAGGGCGTATGATGCATTTCTTGCCCCACAGAGGGCGACTGCGTCGTCAGCGAAGAGTGCTAAGATTCCGCTCCGGGGGGATGGGAAATCATTGATATAGATTAAAAATAATTGTGGGCCGAGGACGCTTCCCTGGGGGACTGATGCAGTGATGTTACGTTTCGATGAGAGGACTTCATTTTGTTTTACTTGAAAAGTACGTTGGGTGAGATACCGAAAAAAGAAAATTATGAAATATGGAGGAAAGTTAAGATTTATAAGTTTGTGAAGAAGTGTGGCGAAATTACACTTATCGAATGCTTTAGATATATCGCAGAATAGTGCAGCCACGGAGTCGTTGTAATTAAATGAATTTGTTATATATTCTGTTACCCGGAGCAGTTGTGTAACACATGAGTGCTCCGGGCGAAAGCCGTGTTGCTCTGGCCGAATAATGTTGTGTTGCTTGTTAAATTCAGACAAGCGGCTTGCCACGATTTTTTCAAAAAGTTTGGAGAGGCAAGGGAGAAGGCTGATCGGTCTAAAGCTTTGGGGACTGAGGGGGTCGGCCCCTTGTTTGGGAATCGCTTTGACAATAGCGTGTTTCCAGGGAGATGGGAAGTAGCTTGTGGCGAGGCAACAGTTAAATATGTTTGTAATAGAAGAAATTATGTTCGGGGGGAGAGATTTTATTGCCCTGTTTCCGATTCCGTCGATTCCTGGTGATTTTTTGGGGGCGAGCTGTTTGATGTACTGTAAAATTTCCTCGGTGTTTGTGAGGGACATATGGTCAGTGTTTTGTTGCAGATGACGATGTATGTAGGCGGAGCATCTCTGCCGATTTCGCCGTGACGTTTCAAGAGGTTGAACACGATTGGCTGAAAATTGCTGTTGGAAGGTGTCGGCAAAGGTTTCAGCTATTTCGTCATCGTTAAATATTAAAGTATTATCTTTTTTAATTTTATTAATTCTGGGATTTCTTGGTTTGCAAATTCGCCACGCCTTCCAAAGATTCCCGTTTTCGGATGTGGCATTACTTATAAATTCGGTGAAGCGGTTATTTACAAATTCGTCAATTTCTTTTTTCAGTTGTTTTTGGAGACGGTTGACAAGCATTTTGTCTATACGACGTCTGTATCGCTGCCATTTTCTCCTGATCCTGTTTTTGAAAGCAACTTTTTTCTGAATTTCCTGAGGGATTCCGAATCGAAGGTCATTTCCGACAATTTCGGCTGTGGCGCCGAGAAGGGCAGATTTAATGCGCTCGGTGATTTGAATAACGGCCTGGTCTATGACGTTGGGTGTTGGGGGCGAAGGCTCGAGAGGGGGATCCAGGGACAAGTTTTCCTGAAATTTGCACCAGTCTGTTTGTTTGATAATACGTTTTGTTCTTGGGAGGAGAAGTTCTATCTCGAAGAAGACGGGGTTGTGTGTGTGGAAATTTCGTGAATAAAATTTTTAGATATTCCGAAATCCAGGATATCACTCCGGTGTCCCGGGCGGTTTGGGAAGTGTGTGTCGTCTGAAGTAGCGTGTATTTGGAGAAAGTGCCTGAGGCAATACGTTCGGAGCCTTCTTCCCTCGATGTTGGATTGCTGGCTATACCAAAGGTTGCTCTTGGAGTTCCAGTCGCCCCCTACGAGAGTAGGGGTGCGATCTGTGAAGAGTTGAATCCGGAAGTTGTGTATCAATTTTTTTGTTTGGTGGTTTATAGATGGCGCAAATATTAAATGTGAGACGGTGAACATGTATGGAGATAGCTATTGCTTCCATATCTGTGGAGGGGGGGAGAGAAAGAGGGTGGCTGGGAATACCGTTTCTCAGGAAAATTGCTACGCCACCGCCTTGTGCGTGTGTTCGATCTTTGCGAAAGATGGTGTATCCTGGAAATTTGATTCTATTACTCGGAAGAAGCCAGGTTTCATTGAGCAGAAGAGCGTCGATTTGAAGTCTAGTGGCGTCTGCGTGGAGTTCACGTAGGCTGTTTTTTATACCATTGCAGTTCCAGGCCATCACTAGAAATGGCCTGGGGGGGGGGGCGACTCTTGTATTAGCTATTGTTTAAGTGCAGATAAAAGTTCGATTAGGGCTGATATGGTGTCCTGTGAAAGTGTGGCAAGATGGGTTGCGATTTTTTCGTGAATGTTAATTTTGGGGGCGGGGGGCAACTGGTGGATGTCCGTGGAAATTGGGTTGTTGTCTGCGACAGTGTTGATTGGTTGGGTTGGGAGAACAGTGGGTGTGGGCAGGAGGGCTGGCCGTGGGGCTTGAGGAGATGGGGCACTTTTGGGGGCGACGGGGGCGAGTTTATTTTTTCTTGCGAGACGTCGATGTCACTGATGCCGCTTATGTTGAGTCTGGGCCTCTGGTAAATAAGTTCGTAGAGGCAAAGTTGGAATTTTTTTCGATTATTCATGTTTCAAGTTCAATTTCGTACTCCTCCTGGGATTTGACTTGGAACGGTTTTGCAAAAGGGGGGGCGCCGGGTCTGATTTTATCGTGCAATTGTTTTTGTTTTTCGATGTCATTGCTGATTTTTTGGAGGCAGCAATTTCGTTGGGGGTCGTCTTGTGGTATTGGGGGCGATCTGAGCGGGGAGTTGCTTGGGCGAACCTCGATGGGGGCCGTGCCCAAAATGAAGTCTTCGTCAATGTCGTCGATGGGGGAGGCGCCTGGTAGCGTTGGGAATTCGAATGGATTGGGGGCGATTAGTGTGGGTGATATTTTGGGTAGTATTGTTCTACCCCGGGCGTTTAATGCTTGGGGGCGGTTTTTGCACCCTGGGAAGGTGCTCGTGTGTTTGCCACCACAGAAGAAACATTTTAAGAAATTGTTGTCCCCTTTGCGTGTGCATCTGACTGTTTCGTGGCCCCCAGCGCAGAAGGCACACACAGGTAAATTTTTGCAATATGGGGCTGAGTGCCCCGGGGCCATACACCGCCTACATTGCAATGGGGAAGTTCCTCCTTTGAGTCGTTCTACCTCGATGGGGGCGCCTTCGATGTTAGTTATGTTAGCAAAATTTTTGTTGGCGATGTTAACTTCCACGAGGAAGAGAGGGTATAATCTTCCAGTGGTATGATTTTTCATGGGCGATATTTTAATTGTTTCTATGCCCTGGGTGCGGAGAGCCTCTTCTATTTCGGTGGTTTTGACATTAGTGGGCAAGCCTCTTATTACGAACTTGAGCGTTGGTTCGCCCTGTATTTTGTACGTGTGATATTTGAATTTTTTTGTGTCAAAATATTTAGTTACAGCGCGATGGTCCAATTCTGAATAGGCTTGGAAGACAATTGAATTTGATGTGGGTTTTGCCTCGGGGGCGAACGTGCAGAGTGCTCTGGCTGCTGCAAAATCGCGGAGCCAATGGTCCCCCCATTTTGTTAGGATGATCGGTGGTATATTAAACTTTTTCCTCCCTGAGGTTTGCGCTGAAGAGGGGGGGGTTTTGAATTGGGGGCGACTGCGTTGTGCTCGATTTTTTATTTTGTTTTTTGTAAGTAACTGTAGTGAAGCCGTCTTGGTCCACCCCTGGGGTGGTGTCCGTTTCCTGTTCCGCTAGGGAGCCTGAAGAATGGGGGGGGGGCGAACATTGTTTCGAAGTGCCTGCAACAGGATTTGAAAGCTGGCTATCACCTGGTTCTGTATTTTCTAACAAAATATCTGCTTTTTGCGGGACAGATGGTATGTCCTTTGGGGGCGATTTGGCGGGGCTGTCGGTGCTGCTTTGAGAAACATTATGTTTGGGAATTGCAGAAGTTTCGATGGAGTGGTCTGTTGAAGTGTTTGGAGAGGATTCCGATGCATTATTGTTGGTTGAACTGGACAAATCTGTCGAATTATTCTGACTGCTGGATGAATGGTCAGTGGAATTATTTGATGAATCTTTGCTTGTGCTAAGTTCATGGGGGGTGGTATCCGTTACTGAGAGGTGGAGATCGAAACTAGGGTTGTCATCTTCACTACAAGTGCTATCCATGGGGGCGTCAGCACTGGGGGTGTCAGTCCCGTTTTGGGGGCGACGTTTCTTTTTCGTTTTTCTTTTCGGGGTGCTGTCTCCGGGGTTTCGTGCTGTTCCCTGGTTTATTGGAGTCGATGTTTTTTGTACTCTGAACATTTTCGATTTGTTATGAATACAAGTATGTTGTTGGAAGAAGTCCAGAAAATCGCGTGTTTCGATAACGAAGGAGTCCATTATCGATTGTTCTGATTCTTCGATTACTGCTATTGATGAGATATTATTGACGCTCTCAAGGCGATTACTTAATTCAGCATAGCTGATTACGAGTGATTCGAGTTTTGAGTCGATGATACAGCTGTCATGCTGAATTGTTGGCGAGTCGTTTATGACTCTTTCTTTCGATTGGAGCCATGGAAGGAGAACCTTCAAGAAAGCTAGCTGTTGCTCTTTCGAGAGCTCATCGTAGTAGAAAAAGATCGCTGACCACCGGACAGTACGGACGTGTGGAAATTCGCTCCTCGGATAGCTAAGCCTTTTCGATAACGTGACTGCGAGCTAAGCCTTTTCCCGACACCGTGAGCTCTGGTGAATGCGCAGATCCAACGGGCGCAGTACGGAGCTACTCGCCCCTAGCTTTGCCTAGCGCAAGCTAGTAACGTGGAGACAGCAATAAAAAATACACTAACGACGGCACGAAACCAGGGAAGGAGCATTGTATTTTTCTAAAAGGTTTTACCCCTCTTTACTCGCGGGTTTGTCGCTTGGCCTAGGTATACGTCGTGTCGTTTGTCTATCGATGCTAAGAGACCGATGTGACGCCTGGACCAGGGGTAAGTCCTGTTAAAATATCCGCTTCTCTCTTCTTCGCGACCTGTTGATTTTGTGTTCGCGTGAAGCCATGGCTCCCGCTAAGAGCAGATCATGTTATGTGCACACGCATATAATACATAGCGAAAGTGTAGAACGCTGGAACGCGGTTAAATACGTGTTAGACGAATATGCATCTAAATCTCCCGAAGAACAAATCGAGGAATTAGAGGGGGCCACTTTCGACTGCCTCGAAATAGTAAAGACATACTGCCCTAGCATCCCCCGGGCAATGGACCTGATCAGAGAGGATAGCGTCCCGTGCGGGATAGATGTCCTTTTTAGGAAAGTTCTGGAATTAATGCTAGCAGTGGAGGGATGCGTCTCAGACAGTGAACTCGGGGCCAACCAAATTGAGCTCATCGGAGCCCTAAGATTGATGGTGGCCGACGATTTCACTGCCTGCGGCAAGTTCCGAAAGGAGGAGAAGGGTAAAGAACCCCAAAAAGGATCCAGGGTGAAGCCTAAAAAAGGCCCAGCCAAAGAGGGGAAAAGAGAGCCGATAACGAGCTCGGAGATAATAATCGATAGAGAAATCGACAGGGGTGACCAAAACATCGATGCAGACGAAAGAGGAGAAAATAACGCTGAACAATCTCCCTCGACCTCGACAGATGTTGCCCCCAGCGCCACAGCGGCAAAAGCCGTAAACTCAAACGTCAACAAAAACAAAGTTGGCGAGCATTCTGGCGAGAGCCAAGCTGACGAAATCGAGGACCCGGACCCCGAAAATCCTAATGAATGGATCGAGGTCAAGAAAAAGACACGGATTCCCCCCCTGCATATTACAAAATACGGCTCATGGGGTCAGGTGTCAGGTAAATTGAAGGAGATTTGTAAAGATCCCTTCACAGCAAAAACGTCCGGCAAGGATCTAATCTTGTATCTGCAGTCGGAGAATGATCATAGAGCCGTAACGAAGGCTTTTGAGGCGGCGCAAATCAGATTTAGCACCTATACGCTCCCCTCTGACAAATGTATAAAGGTTGTAATCAAAGGCCTTGATCACGGGGCAGTCAAAGAGGAGATAGAATCCGCCCTTAAGGAACTCGGGTTCGCCCCCAACAATGTCTCTCAATTAAAAAGCTATAGAGGGCGGCACCCCAATAAGGAAGCGGTCCTACTCCCCATTTGGCTTATCGAGCTCCCCAGGAACGCCAAGAGCAAGGAAATCTACAACTTGGAACACATAGATTTTCTAAAGATTAAAGTAGAGTACTATAGGCGGCGCCAAGGGGTGGTGCAATGTCATGCGTGCCAGAAATGGCACCATGTCGCCAAAAATTGCTTTAACTTGGCGAGATGCGTCAAATGCATAGGATCCCACCACACCTCACAGTGTGACAAGGAGAAGGACGCCGACGTACAATGTACAAATTGCCTCGAGAAGCACCCCGCCTCCTTTAGGGGCTGCCGGTTCTACCCCAAGAACAAAAGAACAGGCAAAAACAATGGGGCTCAATTAGCCAAAAAAGGCCAGACGGGAAAAGCGCCAAGCGAAAAAACCGCCAAGGAAGCTGGCGACAGCAACCCCGGGACAGCTTCTCTTTCCCAGGAGGGGGAAAAGAGAAAAGAGAGAGGCGCACTTGCAGGAGGCAAAGGAAAGCAGGACAGGGCAAGCTCCCTCCCACAAACAATAGGAGCGATAACAAAAGGAGCAGAGGCAAGGAGGAAAGTAGCAATAGGAGCAGCAACAATAGGAGCTGATAAGGAAGCCATTCCTCTTATCTCCTCTTCTTCCTCTTCTCCTTCTTCTTCTTCTTTCCCCACTCTCCCAGCAGCCGCCTCTAATGCGCCGTTGGCATGGAGACAGCCTAGACGCGCTGCTCCCCCAGTCATCCAATCGCAGGACAGCTCAGAAGAGACCTGCTCGAACTCCAACGAGGGAGAAATCCCCTCCGTTGACACCGATATCGAAGGAGGCAACGCCCACCTCAGACCCAAGAAGACCTCCGAGGAATATTTCCCCCTGGGAGAGCTAATGACAGTAGTCTCCGACTGCATGCACAAGATTATCCTGGCCAAATCCAGGGACGAAAAAATAAATATATTCTTCAATATATTTATGAAAAAAATCCAAAATATCCTAATTAATGTCGAGTAACTTCATCATGAACATTAAAAATCTTAAGATTATGTTTTGGAACGCACGAAGCATCATCAAAGACGTATACGAACTCCGTGAAGCGATAGAGGACTTCTATATTGACATTCTTTTAGTAAACGAGACCTGGCTAAAACCATCCGATTCCCTAAGAATATCGAACTGTGATGTTATCAGGAAAGACCGACTTCATAGCACAGGGGGAGGGGTCTTGATAATAATCAAAAGGCACCTAGCCTACAAAATTGTTGATCTCCCGAACTCGGGAGAGATGGAGGCAGTTGCAATTGATCTATATTGTCGTGACAGGAAAATCATAAGATTTGGGGCTGTATACAAACCTCCACACAATAACCTTGACTATCATATACTTGATAACTTTTTTAACTGTAGACACCCAGCAGTTCTAGCCGGAGACTACAACTGTAAGTCACCACTCTGGCATTGTCAACGATACAATAGATGCGGCAGGCTCCTAGAAGCCTACTGCCAGAGCAAAAATATTCTGCCACACGGCACAGCCACACCAACATATAACCCAGAGGATCTGCGGAGACATCCCAGCACCCTGGACATAGCCCTCACAAAAAATCTGTATGTCTCATCTTCAATAGAGGTCAAACACATTCTTTCGTCCGATCACGACCCAGTCCTCATGAACATCGATTTCACAATCCCAGACGGCCAAAAACCGAAAAAAATAATTAACTGGGAGTTATATAAACGGCTAATATCGGAACTGCCTATCCCAGACTGCTTCTATAACGACACAGAAGAAATTGACACGGCCATAGAAACACTCACGGAAAAGATCAAGGCAACTGTCGACATCTCCTCCCGGGTCTCAGCCAACAATAACAATCCACTCTCTTTGCCGAACTGGCTTAAAGCTAAAATCAGGGAGAAAAACAGGCTGCGCAGACAATGGCAGAGAACAAGGGACCGGAATAAATACCGGGACTTCAAAAATATGAAAAATAGAGTATCAGCCGAGATAAAAAATTACGTACAAGAGAGGTACGAAAATTTCATACACGAGGCAAGCTGTGAGGATGGCACGCTGTACAAAGTGTACAAAACCTGTAAGCCCAAGGCTGAAAGCATGCGGGCCATTCACGGGCCAAATGGTATCGTGGTGACCGACGAGGATAGGGCCGAGGTATTTGCGGACTCTCTAGAGGAACAATTTAGCCCTAACAATAACACTCCGGCTCAAAGGGTCAACCTGGTGAACAGAAAAGTTGATAGATATTTCTCCACTCCGAAATTTGAAAACTATACAGCCCTGGTGCCAACCGACGAAGCTGAGGTCACAGCTATAATCAAAAAGCTACAGAAAAACAAAGCCCCAGGATACGACGGAATTACCAACAGGGCCATCAAAGAGATGCCGGCCAACTTTATCCAAGTCCTGGTCAGAATTTTTAATGAGCTGATGCGCCACCAATACTTTCCAAAAATATGGAAATTTGCGGTGATAAGGCTCATCCCAAAGGCTGGCCAGGACTTGATATTCGCCTCCAATTGGCGCCCCATCTCTTTGCTGAGCTCTCTTGGTAAACTATTCGAAAGAGTGGTCGTAAAACGAATCCATGACTATAATGACTACCACATGGTACTCATTCCAGAACAGCATGGATTCAGAAACGGCCACTCAACTACAACTCAACTCCTGAGGGTAATCGAATACTTACAGTGGGCTAGAGCAAAACGCGTGACAGTAGCAATGGCCCTCTACGATTTATCCAAAAGTTTCGACAAGGTCTGGCATAACGGGCTATTGCACAAGCTAATTAGCATGAACCTGCCACATAGCTTGATAAATTTTATCAAAAATTATCTCGAGGGTAGATCCTTTCGAGTATCAATAAATGACACACTGTCCTCCGAGCGACCATTAAGGGCCTCAATAGCCCAAGGAAGCGTTCTCGGACCGGCACTACACAACTATCATATGAACGACTTCCCCGTGAGCCCGAGAGGACTCACGGCTCTGTACGCTGATGACAGCGCGGTCGCCCAGTGCCATCATAGCCCACTGCGAGCATTGGAATACCTCCAGGAAAATGCAAGGGAAATTGAGAGATGGTGTACAAACAGTAGGACTAGGCTGAACGCCAATAAGACCATCTTCCTATGGATAACGGGGGTGAGACCAGCAAACCTCCCTCCCCAAGCCTACCTTGAGGTAGGGGGAGCAAGAATCGAGCCAAAAGATAGAGCCAAATACCTCGGCGTTATCCTCGATAAGCGCCTCACTTTCACTGCTCACAGCAAAGAAGCGATGAGGAGAATGTGCATCGCAGCCAACAACATGAAAAAGCTATGTCAATATGGAACTTCTCTATCGGCAAAAAACAAGATAATCCTGTACAAATTGGTACTTAGGCCTACACTAACCTACGGAGCCATCACATGGTTCTACAGCAGAGATTCAACAATCATAAAGCTCGAAAGAGAGCAGAATAAATATATTAGAAAAGTGCTCAGAGCACCTTGGTTTATCCGAAACCGCCACCTCAGGCAGGATACAAAAACAGAAACACTATTCGACTTCGTGCAAAAAATAGCCCGGAAATTCTTCGAGAGACTTGAGGAAGCGGAGCACGAGCACCTCAGGAGTATATCCAACTACGACAGCGACGATTTCATTTGTCGTAGAAGGCCTAAAAACCTTCTGCAACTGCAGAGACCCAATTTACCGGGCCTCTAGACACCCACACAAATTCACTAACAGAAAACTCACACCAAATTACACACATCACACCATACAGCCAATTATACACCACTCGCACAGCAAAACGAAACCAAGCACAAAATAAACACCCAGGACGTCAAAGCACGAAAGTGCTCGAAAGGAAAGGAAAGAAAGACACGACGTCGAAGAGATAACAATAGGAGCAGGAGAACTTCTCCCCCCCTTTCTATATAACAATAGGAGAAAAGAGCGATAGCCTCTCTTCTCCTCCACGAACAATGGAGGAGCAAAAGAGAAGGGAAAAAAGAGACGACCCTTAGTAACCAAGCAACAGGGATACACAAAAGAGATGGCAACCGGAGAAAAAGACTAGTTGCCCTGAAGCTCTCCCCCTCCCAGCGCAATGGTAAAATGCCACAGCTGATAAGGGAATGTAGATAATGTAAATATAGTTCACCTTTCCCCCTCCCCCCCTCTTTTCTTTCTTTCTTTCTGGTGGAGGTATATAAATAAATAAATAAATAAATAAATAGATAACCTGCAAATAAATGTTGTAATAAGTGTAAATATTTATGTATATAGATATAATTTCTTTGCAAATATTGAAAGAACAAGAATCAATGTAGAATACCACATGCGACATCAGTATTTTTCAAAATGCTGACGGCCCTTAGACGACCCGTTTTTAACAACCCGTCCAACTTCACGCCCCGGGCTCGTTCCCCCCCCCCCCCCAACAGGAGCCCCACGGGCATCAGACATGATACTAAAAGAATAAGAGGTCAAACCTAAGGCAAAGATTCTTCGGGCAGTAGGCTGTCGTCTACACTAGCTATATATCGAGATATGAGAGAATGAAGCGGAAAGAGTGAGGCGACGAATCCAAAATTTTCTAACCATTTAAGTACTCAAAGCCCACACAGGGTGCCAACTCTTACAAAAAGAGTAAAATTTTCTAAAAATCTGCACAAAACGCTATGGCTTCACGCACACACGCTAAGCAGGTGGCGAGGAGAGATGAAGGGGGTATGGGCCGCTATCACAGCGGCGATTGGGACCCCGGCCCACCAAATATGGTCATGGTCATGGTCGTAGTTCTCGTGGCTTTCGATTAGTTGCCTAAGGATGACGTCATCCTTGGCCGAGGCATGGGGGCACAAAATACTCATTTCAAATAGATAAGCGCACAACAAAAGTCACTTACCTGTTTAGAGTTATCCAATAGTAATCCATTGGAGGGGAGGGGGGGGGGGGAAAAAGAACAGTCACTGAAAAAAGGGGGGGGAGGGGAAGCGTGCACTGTGGAGAATCTGTGGCTAGCGCACCGTTGCCGCGTGCCGCCAGCCTTGTTTGTCACTACCGGCGAAGAGCACTCGATCTCTTTTGCGGCGTGTTGAAGTTTTCTCGCTGAATTTGGAGATCAGTAGGCAATAATCAATGGGACCCGTCCGGCCTGACTGCGGCCTAGGTCCCCGAGTTTTACTCCCTTGGCCGGGCTGAGATATCCTTCTCACCCGGGCCCCTACGGGAGAACGTTGGCCAAGCGTACAGTGTCTGTCGGAGCTGAAAAAAAGTGTGACTTCTCTCGTGGGTGTCTCATACGATTTGATGTGTTGAATTTGTCAGGACCTTTCTGGCCGTCTGGCTCGCCGACCGTTGTGGGCGGGGCTTCACCATCTTGGGAAGCTTGCGATTGGTCTGTTTGAACCGGTGCCGCCGCCGACTGGGAGACAGTAGCGGTGATATCATCGCCTTCCTCTCCGGTCTTTTTATCCGGGTTTTCCGCAGGCCGTTCCGGGATTTTACCTGGTTGTGCGGTATCTGCGGGGACGTTCTGTCCTTGAGGCATGTTTATGTCTTTTGCAGCTTGATTTTCACTACTGCTTTTTGGGGGGATCACCTTCGCCGGTATCAGAAACTCCGGAATTTTGTCCCGCTTCCGGAAGGTTTGGTAGATAGCTTCGTTAATCCTCGTGGAGTAGTTTTCTGCAACTACCTTGAGCGACGGCTGGTTGAAAAAGCAGCTGCTGTCGGCTCGGAGGAGTTGAACGAAGTTCTGCCGGATTGCAAGCTCTAGCTGGAGCGTGCTGCCATCTTTCGGCTGTCTCCGGAGTTCCAGGTATACCAGGAAGGCTTTCTCTAGTATGTCATCTGCCGGGCACGAGTGCGTCTTGAAGAGACACATTTTTACAACTACAACACGAAAAGAGGAGCCCCCGGACACCGTTGGGGACGGACGCATAAATTTTTGCTCCTGAAATGATAGCTTAACTTATCATCTACGGCCCGTACTCAGTCGGAGCCTTAATATATTCTTAATGTTCAAACTTAAATTACTTTAAACTGTCTTAACATAATAACAACTAAAATGTCTAGTAAGATTAAAATTCGCTGTTTCTTTCACGACATTGTGATGGACTCGCAAAACTGGAGATGGTCTGACGTGGTCCAACTGTCCGAGGATCCAGAAGCCGAGGTCAAAGCTCGAGCCAAAGCTGCCAAAGAACTCCTCAGGTTCACTGAGAGGAAATTCTCAGCTTTCCAGAGAATGAAAAGGCATGCAAATCTCCAACAAACTTGTAAAGGTGATGCGGTCCTTCGCAAGGTCCTGGATTACAGCAGGATGAAACCCGTGGGAAATGGATCGATAAATCCAGATGAAATCCACTGGGCCACTTTTAGCGAACTTCTTGACGTGCACAGATGCGGACTTGCTACTGTGAAAGCCCAGATAGGTCATACTGACGCTCTGGAACTTCAAGATTTCCTGGAACTCCAGGCGAATCAAACAGGCAGGAAGCCGCTTAAAAAACGGGAAAAAGCCGGAGACGAAGCTACATCTCGTCAAAGCAATGCACACCACACAGCATTGCACAAGAGCGGCCAATCGCAAAACGGCAGCAACACAGAGGCCCCGCCTACCACCGAAGCTTGTGTCGGAACCAAGCGGATGCCGGGACGAGCGGAGGACGGGAAAGAACGTCGGAGGACACAGAGCGAGTACGGGGAAACCCAGGAAAGCTTAGCTGGACCACCGAGGCTTCCAACTGACCTCCCGCGCCCTGCGCGCCCCGATGGGATCCTAGACCGAGCCGAGGACAGCGACGGCCAAGGCAAATCTTTCTCCGTTGAAATTCGAATAGAAGGTAGCTGGTTCAATCTGGCGCCATCTATTGAACTAAAGTGCAAATCTAAGTTCGAAGTGAAATTTCTGAAAGACAGCTATAGAATTTTGCTCCAGAACTCTATAGATCGAGATTCTGTGCTCCAGATATGCCGAGAAAAAGGCATAGAAATCCTCAATTATACGAAGGAAGAAAAAAGCACCGCCAACTACGTGCTAAGAGGCCTCGACCCAAACACGAGCGCCATAGACATACAGAACGAACTGGAAAAAATGGGGTTCAAAATTCTAAACATTTTCCAGCTCTCAACGTTAAGACGTAACCGTCCAAGAAAACGTATTGCGTTCTGGAAAATCACGATTCCAAGGGACGACAACATCACAAGATTTGCAAATCTGTCCCACTTAAGACATGTTATCGTCGGCGTCGCGCCTTACAAAAAGAGGGCCACCCTCCCGGAGCCTAAAAGGTGCATTCGGTGCCAGCGATGGACCCACACAGAGAAAGACTGTTCGTTCCCCCCCAGATGCATTAAGTGTACGGACTCACACCCCGGGAAACCGTGCGGAAAAGTCACCGGCCAAGATCCCCCGACCTGTGTAAACTGTGGGAAAAATCATCCGGCGTCATATCGAAACTGTGCGGCTTACAAGGCAGCCGAAGAGTCCCTAAAAGCCGAAGCCAACCGACCGGCAGAAAAGCGCAAACCACCGGCGCCCAAGGATAAGATCAATTCGATCACCGTGACGAAATCGTCAAAAAAATACGGGACATCTTCTTTTTTGCCAGATAGTGTGTGGAAAAACTTTCACATGGCCCGCGGATCGACACGCGCCAGTGACGGGAACGAGACAACCATACGTCCAAGCCCGCAGAACAGCCAAGCCAGCACCGCCACGACCCACGGTGCAAGTCGCGTCCAAAAAGCGACCGGAAAAGCTAAGTCCAGACCACCGGGACAAAACAGCAAAAAATCTACTGAGTTGGCAAAAAACTCTGACATTGAAAAAGCCCAAGCTAGCCGGGATCCAACAGAGTCCAATCTCAAGGACTTCAGTGCACAGCCAAAAAAAGTGCAGAAAAACTCTGAAAAAATCCAGGCCAAGCCGAAGCAAAAAATTTCAGAGTCCCGCTCTACGGACCTTGGAGCGTCTACGGACTTCAGAGAAAACTTTGAAAAATCTTCACGGCAGAACGCCCCCAGAAGCCTGCCATCCAGCGAACCGGCAGAACCAGGTGCCGAGACTCCGACGGCCACATCCGCAGACGAACTAGCGGATGCCTCTGACTCTGGGTCGGCCATAAGCCTAAACTCAACGTACGAAATGTTCGAGTTCGCGAAATCCTGCCTCGAGGATATAATGAAGTTGGACTCTGGCAAAGAGAAGAGAGCCGTTGTCAACAAATTTCTCGTCGAAGCCGGAAATATCCTGGTTAAAGACTGATGATAAGGGGCTCTCTGACTCTATTTTATTTCAGCATTTTTTATTTAATCAGATTTTTCTCAACTTTTCTACTTTTCTTTTCACCCATCTTTTTCTTTCAAAAAATCAAAAAAAAACCCTTCTTCAAAAAAACTTAAAAATTTGTGAGAAAAAAAAAAAAAAATTGTGCTTTATTTTATTTTTGTGTGACTTCTTCCATTTTCTGAACTTTGAAAAATAATATACTAATTCTATCTCTGAATTTTCTCTTCTTGTTGCTAACCATATCGATTACAGGTCCAGCCAACCAGGGATCGAGACCGCACCAGCCAATCCCGTGCGAGCAGAGGCGAAGTTACCTTGTCGCTTCCGAACTTCTTCACAGCGAAACATAATCGTAATGGTACTAATACAAGAAGGTTGCTGCCAGCATTTTACCTGCAAAATTCGTTTAAATTTAATATTAATTTAAACAGGACCATGACCTTATCATTTTTCCCAAAATTGACAACTTTCCAATACACATGCACTTTTAATTTACACATACTCCCTTGTCTTTCTCTTCATACGTAGTCCCCGTGGCTACAGTTTGTAAGCCCGCAGATGGTTCCCTTGAACCAGGCCCGGGAGATAAAAGTTTAATTCTGGTCTGGTCTGGCGTCTTGAAGTGCCCCGACATGTTCCGTGGATGGACTCGTCTCCAAAGGGTGTAGTGCTCAGCAATTCTAGCGAGGTATTTGACGGCAGCTTGGCTCTGTACCGCTGGTCGAACCTTCTGGTTGCTGAAGGTTTCTGCCATGGTGGACCATGCTTTGTTGCCCGGGGATAACGAGTGTCCATGAAAGAAACATATCGGTTGCTTTTTCAGTTCAAGTGCCATTATGGGAATTTTATCAAAGTCGTTTGAGGGTAGAATTACAAAATAAATTTAAAAAATTTTTAAACCCTAAATGTTACAGTTCAGATGAGTCCGACTGGGTACGGAACGATGACTAGCTTCATGCCGCTAGTTCGGTAAGTGAGATCGGGCTCTACTATACGATCATCAGAGCACTGTTAGAGACGTGCTTCTCCTCTCGTGTCTCAACGGAGAGTGAATCGCGCTTCTAAAAAAAAGACCCCCAATGAGTTTGAGCTGAGCTGAGCTGAATTAAGATTTGTTTGCCAGTTCCATGTCACTATTTTTGATGGACATTCTACTGGTCTTATCCGCGGACCACTAAGGGGGTGGCCTATATTGTTAAGTGTAAGTGCATGTGGTGCAAGGTGTGTGTAAATGTTGTGTACGAGAAATGTCAAAGTCGGGTAGTTTAAAGCTCAATACTCAATCATTTTTGCAGGTAAAATGCCACGCCACTAGCTGAAATACAAGCAGTTGAGTCAATACATTATGCACTTATTATGGTCAGGTTTTCAGGGGGTCTGAAGGAACGTCTCTAGGTGGAAAAGGGGGAGAGGAAAAATTCGCCCGATCTTGTTGGACGACAAAAAACCTCTGGGGTCATGTTTGGTGTTTAGTTCGCAATCCGAGGTAGATTTTCATTTCAGTAGCGCCATCTATGGGGCGTTCTTGTAACTACTGTTTTGGTTTCGTTTTGGGCTGTTACTAGCTTCTCTCCTATTCTCCTGGTTTTACATGAGATGCAGTTACGATATAATGTCAATATAAGAAAAAGAAGTAAAGGGAAACAATTACAAAATATTTACAAAAATTACAGTATTTACACTATACATTCACCAGGGTCGAGAGAGAATGTTTTGAGGGCGCCCGTATCTTATTATAACCTCTGGGTTGTAGTTAACGAGTTCTGCAAGATGTGAGTATTCAGAGTTACGCAACGTCTCGTATTGCGCCTCTGCGAGTTTTCGAATATGTTCCAGAAAGGTGCTGACCTTTAGATCTCTTCTTAAGTCGATGTTGCGGCAGTACCAACCCGCTCTGGCAAATTTTCTGAAGTTTTTATTTTCGAAAACTTGCAGTGTACTAATATTCTTTATAGTGGCAAAGGCCCATACTGGTGCAGCATATGTGATTATAGGTCTAATCACTGTGGTGTAAAGGGTTAATTTGTTCTTTAGGGAAAGTCCGCTGTTGGGGAAAAAGATCTTATTTAGCATTCCCAGCTGTTTTGTGGCTTTCATTCTTACATATTCCGTATGTGCTTTAAAATTTAATTTCCTGTCAAGGAAAATGCCTAGATACTTAATTTGATCTTTTGGAGGGAGCCTGGCCTGCCCAAGTTGTATATAATGGTTCTGGCCCATGGGCGGGTTTCGTCTCTTGTGGAACCAAATGAAATTGCATTTGCCATGATTCAGGGCGATGTCAGATTCAATGCAGTAGTCCTCGATCTCATCTACTGTCTCCTGCAGATTCTCAAATGCCTTCTGTGGGTCTCTGCAGTTGGTTGATATTAGAACATCATCTGCATATTGGCTAATTAACCCTCTCTGAGGGGCTGGAAAGTCATTCACGTAGAGGGAGAAGAGCAGCGGGCCCAATACGCTACCCTGAGGCACCGAAGCCCTTACGGGCCGGATCGTCGAGAGCGCGTCGTTAACTTTGACCGTGAAACTACGCCCCTGTAAGTAATTTTTTACGAAGTAGATAATCTTTGGGGGAAAATTCATATGGATCAGTTTGTAAATAAGCGTTGGATGGTCCGTTCTGTCGAAAGCGCGGGAGAAGTCAAGAGAAAGGGAGCAGACGTATTCTTTATAATTAATTGCGTCCATTAGGAATTCAGTAGTTCTTAAGAGTTGAGTGACGCATGAATGGTTTCTTCGGAAGCCGTGCTGTTCAGCCCTGATTGTATTGTTGCTTTCGCAGTAGGCGTTTACCCTTCTAATATATATTCTTTCGAATAACTTGCCCAAGTTAGAAAGAAGGCTGATTGGACGAAAGTTCTGTGGGAAAAGGGGATCAGTGTTCGGTTTATGTATCGATTTAATGACAGCTGTCTTCCAGTGGGCGGGGAAATAGTTGATTTTTAGCATGGCATTGAATATATTGACTATACTGGCTCTTATCGTGAGGGGGAGTGACTTAATCGCTTGGTTGGATACGTTATCTATCCCGGGGGCTTTCCTGGGCTTGAGGTGCTTGATAAGTTCATCAAGTTCCTGAATGTCCGTGAGGGGTACCACTCCGTCCTCGGACATTGGCGGGGGAACTGTCCTGAAGAACCTTCTAATGGTATCATGGATGATGTTTTTCGTGTCGTTGTCCTGTAAGCCATTTGGCATGAATTGTCTCTCAAACGTTTCCGCAAAAACTTCCGCTATTTCTTGTGGGGTGAAGACCACGCCCGCCTGACCATGTATTCTGTTTATGAGATGTAGCTTTGGCTTACATATTTTTAGAGCTTTCCAGATGGAGCCGTCCGATAAATTGACTTCACTCATGAAATAATTAAAGCGCTCGTGTGTATACGCCCTAATTTCTGCTCTTATTTCCCTCTCGAGCTGAGAGAGCAGGATCCTGTCGTTTCGTCGACGAAATTTCTGCCACTTCTTTCTAATTTTATTTTTATCTCGAATTTTCTTTAAGAGTTCTTTCGATAGACCAAATTGGTGTTCATTGATTTTTATTTTTATTGTGCTCCGGGCTATGGCACTAGATATGGCATCGGTGATGCGAGAGATTGCGTCATCTATCAGTGGTTCTGTGTATGTGGGAAATGTGATTTCTGAGATTTCGGACAATTCAGTTGTGAATTTCTCCCAGTCTGTTTTCGTAAGAAACGGGATTTTCCTGGAGATGAGGAAATCCATTTTAATAACAATTGGATTGTGGTTGGAGTCGATTATTTTTCGTGTGGTAATTGAGAGGGCGTGGTCAAAGTTTTTGGCTAAGGCGAAATCGATCACGGAGGGGAGTTGGAGAGAGCAGGAAGGGTGGTGGGTAGGCTCCCTAGTGGCAAGAATATTAATTACGTTATTTTGACAGAAGTGATAGAGGGCGGTGCCTTTTGATTGGTCGTACCTGCAGTTCCACGCTGTGTGGTGCAGGTTCCAATCGCCAGCCACCAGAGTGGGCGTGTTAGTGTTAAAGAGGAAGGCAAGAAGATTGAGATCAAGATTTTTATTGGGCGGCTTGTAAATAGAGGCGATGTTTATGTTAGTATTATTAATATTTACGGTGGCTGCGACAGCCTCCATAGATGAGTCGGGAAGATCAAGAGGGGAGAATGGAATATTATTGCGGATGAATATTGCGACTCCTCCTCCCCGATTATGTAATCGATCTCGTCTTAGGCTCTGAAATCTGGGGATCTTAACTTGAGCACTGGGGACCAGCCAGGTTTCTTGACATAGGAATATGTCCACGTCTAGCTCTACCAGGGATTCAGTGAGCTCTCTGATGCTTGGTATCAGGCTTGTTGCATTCCAGGACATCACAGTGAGAGGTCTTGGAAGGCTAAAATTGTTGCTGTTAGCGTTTGTATTAATTGCTGAAGTTGGATGATAGGAGGTTCAGGACCTCGGTGAGACCAGATAAAATTTGGGAAAGCTTACTCTCCACCTCTCTGGGGGGTTTAATCATGGTGGTTATTTTCTTGGTAGACAGAATGATAGATTTAATTTCATAATTTATGTCTGTCTCTTGTGGGGTGAACTCCAGAGACGGGATTGGTTCACCGCTTTCAAGCGCTCCCGAGGGGGGTGTGGTGTCCTCCGCTTCTGTTAGGGGGGTGTGGCATTGTTTGTTTACGTTATCTTCGACGCATGCAAGTACGCCCTCTAGTGTTTCGCTGACGTCAGCTGTTACCTTGTTCTCAACCGCCCTCTCGAGCTCTTCAGCGAATTGATGTTGCTGTAGGGAGAACCCTTTAAACAGAGGGTGTTTCCCCTTCTTTGTGTAGTAGTGCGCTATTTTAGTAAACGCCATCGAGTTTGGCCTATTAGTTAAAGGCGCCTTTGATTATGTCGGCGAATGATCTCAACGGTGTTGCTTTTGCTAGGGTGGGGTCATGTCGTATTATAGCCGGAAGGGATGGGATCACCAGCCTGCCTGATTCTTGGGCTTGCCTTTTTAGTTTAACGGGGCAGCCCCCATACGTTGAGCAGTGCTGCCCATTGCATAGGAAGCACTTCTTGAAATTGATATTGCCCTTATGCGGGCAATTTCGGCCGGCGTGTGCTTTTGCACAGAACGCACATCGGGGTCTTTCTTTGCAGGACACGGAGGTGTGGCCGAGAATTAAACAGTTCCTGCATTGGAGTGTATTTCTGTTCCCCTTATACCTCTCTATCTGGACCGGGATGCTTGCTATTTCAACTATGTTGAAGATTCCCTTATCCTTGATCGCAAATTCGACGAGATATAACGGATAGTCGAATCCGGTGCGATAGTTTCTCATTTTAGAGACCTTAATTACTTCGTGTCCTTGGGACAGGATATCCTCCGCTATTTCATCAGGTGACACGTTAGTGGGGAGGCCTCTAATCACTACCTTAAGATTTCGTTCGCTTTCCATCTGAAAAGAGTGGAAGCAGAAGCCCTTTTCAGTACAGAATTTAGTAACCCTTCTGTAGTCGTTCTCAGAGAAGACTTTGATTGAGACTGAAGTAGGGGTGGACTTTGCGTCTGGGGGGAACTCGCACAGACTGCGGATATCAGCATAGTCTTTTAGCCATCGCGGGCCCCATTCGGAGAGAACAATGGGCGGAATATTCGTTTTCCTCTTCTTATAAGTAACTTGGATGAACCCCTCGTCGTCATCTATCTGGGAGGGCGTGTCCGCCATGTTTACGTTGATGTCTATGTTTACATCTTGAGCTCCAGGGGAAATGGGATCCACCCTCTCCTCTGATTGGATATTGGGAACTGGGGATGATGATGATGATGGGTTTACTCCGGATCGGTTCACGCAAGGGATTATGGGGAGGAGTTTTCCTCTTCTCGTGATGCATTCTGGGGGGGCTGCTGCTGCCTGGGATTATGGGAGTTTCCCTCTCCTCTGGAAGTGCTCCCGGGTTCATTGTTGTAGGAGAAGAGGCAGGTTCGCATTGCATTATGGGGGATATGCTTTCTCTCCCTGCCTTGCAGGGGGTTCTGGGAGGTGTTCTCTCTTCGGAGGAGCTCTTATCAGAGGGGATTGTGGGCAAGCTCACCTCCTGGGGCATTGTGGGAGATTCAAGGTCTCTGGCGTGGGCACCATTGTTCCCTGCGGGGGGTCTGGTCGCCATCTTGAATTATGTAGCTAATGACTGAATCTTGAGAGTTGTCGTCCGAATCAATGGCAAATGCAATAGCCTTCTTATCCGGCGACGGGCTCATCTCATGGGGTCTTTTTCTCTTTCTGGCAGCGCCAAACTTATTCCTGATATTTTCAGGGGATTTGTCTATTGCATAATCCTTTCTGTAGCTCAAAGCCAAGACATGGCAACAGGGGTTCACGTTAACATACTCGAATAACTCGCAGAGCACAGTCATAAGTTTAGCTTCGAGCTCATTTTTGTAATCTCCATCGCTGTTGTTATAATCATGAAATATATCCAGCAGGGCACTGAATTTTTCGGCTGTGCCGCAAACTACCTCTTCTAGGGGGGCTAATTGATTTTGCTTGTCAATATAAAAACCTAGCCACGATTCGACTAGTTCGATCAGTTCGCTCGGGTCACCATTAAATAAATTTTCAAAATTATCGCGTAAATGCACA
Source organism: Pholcus phalangioides (assembly GCF_987345545.1). NCBI lineage: Eukaryota > Metazoa > Arthropoda > Arachnida > Araneae > Pholcidae > Pholcus > Pholcus phalangioides. The sequence continues at coordinate 861,081 of NW_028301617.1, read as the reverse complement.
AAATTCGCGACAGAATTAGCGCCGTCATCGGGACGGATCGCAGGGCAAAACCTGGCCATAATTAAATGCGCATAATGTAAAACGACTCACCCGAGATGTTGTCTGATTCAGCTCGTGAGGATTCGACAAGAGACAGAGGAAGCTCGCTTCACCAACCAAAGAAGGAAGGAAAGCTCGGCTAAGCGTCTGAAATAAATACAATGCCGTCGGTAAAACCTCTCACCAGCCGAGCCAAACTGTCATCTCAGGTAGGATTAGGTCCTCGGTAGTGTGGCGTTAGCACCCCGGAAGAAACTCGCTTGTTCTCATCAACTCAAAGATCGTACTAGATGTAGTCTGAGGAGCTGTCTTTTTATGCGACCGTACTCGACGGTGTCACGATTTGATTCTGTGTTCATTTCCCAATGAGTTTGAGTATTTTTCTACTATATTCGTAGTAGGCACTGAGTTTCACGTACGACCAATAAGTCGATGATAATCTATATTGGAAGCTACTACTTTATCTTATGGACTTCATTTTCAGGTGGCAGCACCAGTTTGTCTCCATCTAGCTATTGCTCTTCTTCCACGGTGTCGTGTCAACACAAAATGTGGAGATATGAAATTATTGGGTCGTGGAAGACGTAAGAATTCATTCGCTGGATAATGGGAAATCTCCCGCACGTGGGGGAACTCCGAGTTCTCAAGATTTTCAAAGTGTGTTTTACTACGTTTTTCCAAATATTTCCAAATTGGCTCTACTCCTGTTTCTTTCATTATATCTACATTTCTAGTATACCGGTATGCACCAGTATATCTTCTATTGACGAACATTGATTATATGTGAATTTATATGTGCAATCTATATGTAATATTTTTTTATTTATTATTCTGAAGATATTTAATAAAATTTCCAGACACACCCATCCTCCAGGAACGCTTCGATATCTCAATGAGATGGGAAGCGGGGTGTGTTTGGTTTTCAAAGGTCAAAGTATATCTTCTAAGAATTTTGTTTTGTATTACTTGTAGTATTTTAATAGTTCGGGGCCTTGCATATATGTATGCCGGGGTCCCATAGCACATAATCGGTCTAATGATCATTTTGTACATATGGATCTTATTTTTGATCGATAGTGTAGAGCGCCAATAGCATACTCGATTGAGTGTTCGCATCGCTATGGCTGCTCTTTTGTTGGCCTCTATCGCTTGTTGTATGAAATTTAGTTTCTGGTCAATTGTGATACCAAGGTATTTTGCATGTGGTGTCGGATGAAATCTAGCGTCACCTACTGCCAGTGTAAGACCATTGGGTAAACTTTACCTGTTTGAGTACCATGTGAAGGTGCACTTGCGTGGGTTTAATTGCGTTCTGGTTTTCTTACACTATTCTTCTATCTGGTCTACTGCAATTTGTAGATTGCGGAAAACTACGCTGCCACGGCGGTGATGGAACAGGACAGATGCATCGTCGGCAAATAGCCCAATGATCCTTTTCCTGGGCCGCGGCATATCATTTATCATGATGTTGAACAGCTGTGGCCCGGTTACTGATCCCTGAATCGCGGAGGCCGTGATGGGTCTAGGAGTCGAAATAACATTTTGAATTTGTACCTGAAAGGTCCGCCCGTTGAGCCAGCTATTAATATATAACACTATATGCGGCGGAAAGTTCAGGTCGATTATTTTCGCAAGGAGGGTGGCGTGGTCGACTCTGTCGAAGGCTGACCGTATATCCAGATTGGAACACGCCACTACCTCTCCATTTATGATGGCTTCTTGCAGAAACTCTATCACCCTAGTGAGTTGCGTAACGCAAGAATGGCCCCTCCGAAACGCATGTTGTTCCGGCCTTATGATCATGTTTTCGTCGGTTAATTCCAATATTCGTGGTGTTCTGCTGGTGTTGCTTCATCAAGAAATGTTGACCAACGGTGATTTGTGTATTCAGCTATTTCTTGTTTTATGGCTCGGCGCAGCCTATTACGGAAGTTTGTGTCTCGCGTTCTCTGCCAAATACGATTTTTGTGTCGAATCTGATCAACAATATGGGCTGGGAGCCCTAGTTTATTGTAGCTCGGCTTGGTTTTTGTAGTGGAATCGTTGACTGCTTTTCTCTGTCAGCTGCTTGAGCTCATTTTCGACTACGATGCAGTCGGGTGGTGAGGGAAGAGTGTCGTCACTCTCCCCCAGTTTGTTTTGGAGATGTATTTATGTGTGTTTGTTATGCTGAAGTCTAATGTAAAAAGTAATGGCAAGTGATCAGAATCGAGAATATGTGATACTTGCATATTATGAGTTGTTGGATAATCCGAAATCAATTACATCAGAAACACATCGAGGTGGTGGGTGAATCTCCAGAAGTTCCCTACCACATCTATTTCTCGTATGAATTCCTCATGCTTAAAGTCCCCTAGCAGAACCAAAGCCGCTTGAAAGATGACCGTGATTATAGTGCAGCTTTGAGCAGAACCGTTGGATTACACTTATTGCATTGGAAGAACACTTCCATCACAACATTTAGAAGAGTGGATGTCGGATTAAAACGAAGAAATTTGAATCTGCAGCTGAAAGTATCAAAATATTATCTATAAACACATAGCTTTTGCAAATATCAACTAGCAGTATTCTATATTATAATATGATGTTTTATTAAATTTAGTTCTCGATTGAACAGTATTTTTGATAGTAGATCATTCAAACTGAAATGCGATTCAGTGTGGGAGGTTTTCCAGCCGTGAATCTTAACACATACCATTATGTATATTATAAAATGTATAAACGAAACCGTATATATATATATATATATTTTAAAATAAGCCAACAGATGGCACTAAGTTTATAGTTTTTCTTCTCTAAAATGTGGCGCCATCTATTTCCATCTGGGTGAGGAAGGCACAGCGTCGTTTTTAAACCAGTGGTTCTCAACTTTTTTTTAATTTAACTCGTGGAGGTCTTTTAAGTAGAAAATTTCTATGATGGAAGCCCCGTGTAGGCCTAATTTTATTTATTCATCAAACTTACTGATATATTTTTATCATTTCGAAATATTTATAATCATTTGTTTTTTTTCTGCTTTTTCATTTCCCTCGAGCAGCCGCGGAGGCCCTGGAAGAATACACACGGAGTCGCAGTTGAGAATCGCTGGTTTAGACCATTGGTTCGCAACCAAAGCTTGGCGGGCGGGAGTTTCCGTCACATTATTTCCACAAATCAGAATCCACGTCGACGTGACATGATTAATGTTTCAGCTTTTAATGTGACTGACTGCGGTAGATGCATTTTCTCAGGGTGTACGGAGTCTGCAGACTCCCATAATCTTTCCTGTTCGATGCTGCTCCACGGTCCATTTTATAAGGAATTTTCACTGGTGGGCCACATGTGACAAAAAAAAAGGGCACTGAAAGAGGAATCGTCTCTATAGCCAGAGTAGTTGTGGACCGGTGGTTAGGTTGACGAAAAGTCACCTTTTCAGTGCCGCGCTATTGGATACTCAATCAAATTATATTACTAGGATTTTGTGCACAAGAAGTGAAAAAAAAATTTCAGTGCGTGAATACAACTAGTGTCACCATGTGAAATTTGTTATTAATTGGGCGTGTTTTTTCAAACACAATCAGCGCTAATTAACTCTGAATTTCAGGCACTGTGAGTTCTTTTGCTTAAGTCCGCAATAGCGAAACATTTTGCTCTATTTCTGGACAACTTTTCTTGAGTGTTAAATTTTTAAATCTAGAGTATTCCACCGGCTAATCAGAATAATTTGTTTGACTTTTCAAAAGTGAAACTGTTTCCCGCCTAACCATTGACTTAACATTGGAATTTTTAAATTTGTTTGGTCAATAACTTTTTTATTAATCAACTTTCCTTACTGCCAGTTGGATTTTCTTGTTTCTCCCCTTTGAAGAACTGTGGAATGATGTAACTCTTTTTTTCCAGACACCTTTCTTCTGATTTTCATAAATTTTTGAAAGCTCTTCTTTTCAACATAGGATTGCCGATGCAATGGGCGGCGTGGAAAAATAGTGAATATTTGTATGGATAGAAATATATTAATGTTTTACTATTCGTCCCGACATAATATTCCTTCAGTGTATATGGAGCTGAACTTTTCTCTGGTTACCATATAAACTGCGTCTAGTAACAAAAGTAGCCAATTGTTAGGGTTACAATATATTCATGTCATTCATGTCAAATATATTCTGTTCAAATTTACAAATTCTGAAAGAGAATGCCAAGAAGAAAAGTAAACAAACAAGCGACTTCTCCACTCTCTATTGTTGCCAAAAGCATGGAAAATATTCCAAAGGAGGTCAGATACTCATTATGGCGCAAAAACTAGATCCAATGTTTGAAACTCTTGAACTTCCTCTGATACAGCCGACTTTATACAAATCTATAACAGATAACTCTATAATTCCCTACAAAAACGGCTACAGACAATTCACGCCGCTCTTCACTACTAATGTCTTCCCCGATTCAGGTTTTTCCACTCTTCAGAATCCGACGTCGAGTTGAGTCAAAGCCGCTTGTAAGTTAACTCTTAATGCAGCTTTGAGTTGAGTCCACCAACAATCTCATTAACTAATAATGCCATCCTGTTTCTCAAGAAAAATATCCTCTCGTCACTCTACTTTACCCAATCTCTTCAAAATGCTGGGTTGCTTGCTACCATCGAGTGACCTTCATTTCTTAGTGCCCCACCAGTTTAAATTTCTTATAAAATGGCCTGACGGAAACCATTTCTGATATTCATCCATTAATTAAGAAATGAATTTTTTTCATGCATATACAATTTAAATTGAAATGATTTCTCTCCTGAATTTTCATCATTTTTAAAATTTATTCCTAAATTCTAAATTTGTATTTCCCTTGAGAAAAATTCGTATTTCTGAATTTTAATAAAATTACGGGGTTTTTCCGGTGCCGCGACTGGTCGCCGTTCTCACATTTTTCAAATTTGTCTCGTAGGGGAATCGGGAATTTTTTCCTATGCCTCGAACGCATCAAGATTCGCCCATGATCTAGCACAAGGGTGTTCAACCTCTCGGACAGTGCGGGCCGCTTAATTAGGTGCCACTCAAGCGATTGGTGAATGTCCACTTGAGGCCATGCGTGGAACTGCACCGCGGGTCACTTAAATGATCTGTAAATCTGCCGCGGATCTCGTAACCTGGCGGCCCGGTAAGGCTGCATCTTTCGCAGCTGCGAAACAATGTGATATACTCCTCGAACAGTTTTGACTGTAAGCCAGAGCTTGACACCAGCTGGGCTGCTGCAAGCCGCAGTAGACAAAAACGTATGCCATACTTAATTTTTTTTGGTGTGTTATATGCATCGCGTTACGTACATAATATTTCCGGCACGATGTCATTCGTTGTATTCACCACCCTCACGTGCAGTTTAATTTGTGTCAATGACCATGAAATAAAATATATTTTACTGTTGTGCTTGACTGTTGGATTTCCTTTTCCCCCTCCTTGTTTGTAATGGATAAAATTCCTAAATCACCAAAAGGTAATGTTCAAATGTCAAGATCTGATAATATTTTGCTTCCAAAGATTGCACTAAAAAAAACGTGAGTATTTGTTGTAAGATAAGATAATCTTCTGGCATTATTTTGGTTTTCGCTGCATTTTTTTTTTTTTTTTTTTTTTTTTTTTGATGAGGGCAATGTTATTTAAGAGCTGCAAACAGGCGGCCATTAAAAAATGCATATGCTATTATTTTGTGGACCACGAAAAAATATCGTTGTAGAGAGGTTATCGTTATAGTCGAGAGACCGCATATGCAGTCGAATCCCGTAATAACGAACTCCAAGGGGCTGGAGAAATAACTTTGTTATAACGAAATTTTGTTATAAAGGAATTCCTGGTTTTTACACTGTTCCTATGAAAAGTGTTCGTTAAAACGAGGTTTTCGCTCTAACATCGTTATATATATATATATATATATTATGTATATACTAGGGGGGCAAACCCCCCCCCCCGACGCATACGGCGTCCAACCCCCCCCCCCCCCCAACTCCTCCAATGGAGCTAACTACTCGTCACATTTTCTTTAATTATAAAGCGAAATATTCCTCAGGCACTGCAAATGCCTGCGAAAAAGTTAGTCATTGCCAGTTTCCCATTCTGATTTGGATAAGCAATGCACTGCCATCATAAATACAACAGAATACTCAATGCACCGCAATACATACGTGATACACCACGATAGGCAATACAGCTCAATAAGTAATGCACCACTATATGCAATGCACCATATCAGCAATACAGCAAATTAAGTAGTGATTCACTATATATGGTATATCACAACACGCAAAGCACCACCATCGGCAATAAAGCACAATACTCAATCTTCCACTATAGTGCACCATAATTTGTAGTATCAATGCATTACAATACAGCAAAAAACGCAATGATCCATCATCGGCAATGCACCAACTTCGTCAATACTGCAAAATAAGTAGTGTACCATGATAAGGAATGCACCACAATACGCAATACAGCACAATACGCATAAGCTGCATTGCAGTAAAACCCCTTCTTAACGGATACTCCCTCTTTTACGGACAAATAATAATTTACAGTTGTATAATATATAAAAGTATGAACTTCAAACCTCTTTTTAACGGTCACCCATTTTACATGGATTTAATTTTTTTGTCCTGTCCGTATTCACAAGAAGGAGGGGTTTTACTGTATATACTAATAAAAATATTCATGTAATGGAATTTAATTTTCTGTAACAATATTTGCAGTTTGAAATTAATTCAAAGTTGAAGAAAGACAACCTACAAGTTGACCCATTTTTGATGCTTTTACGATTCGTGACCAAATCGCACAAATTTTTTTATATATCATGACTGAAATCATCATAATTTATTTAAATAACATATATATTAAAAAACTATTTAAGTAACATATTTTTGAAGTTTAAAAAAATTGGCCATGAATTTAGCACGTTTTTCATGTTTTAAAAACTGTAAAAAATCAAATTTTAGAAAACATTGTGAAGGGTCGTCTTAAGAGTATTATGGGCCCCCCCGGGCCAAGTGGTTTTTTGGAGGCCCTACATGGTAAATCCTTGAAAATTTCAATCGGATCTCATTTTTGGGAAGCCCCTCTTCTCTTGAGGCACCCGGACCGTGCTCGGGTGGGCCCATGCGTTAAGACGGCGCTGACTGATGCCCCCGAACTCCGATCCAGACAGGAGCGCAAATGTTAACCCTTCATCTCTCCTTCAATATTAAAAGGGGGTGCCAAAATGCGTGCTTGCCCCGGCTGACCACGCATGTCGTTGTGGCCCTGTACATCAGTATGTATGTTGCAAGGTTTAAGGTACATACAGGGCCGCAGCTGGATACTTTTTTAACTGGAGCTAGCAAGCTTTTGGCGTCCCCGTGTAAGGAAAGGTTAGAAGGAGTGGTGTTAAAGGGGCAATTCGGCGCCCCCTCTAGTTCAGCACTCGATACAGTGGACCCGCTCTCCCTAGTTGCGGCTTTGTGTGTGTATGTAAATTAAAAACTTCTTGAAAAGAACGGTAGGTGTGAAAATTGTCTTAGTGCACTCTTCTATATTACCCGCATACAACGTTTTGCCTAGATCAGCGGTTCTCAATATTTTTGACCCACGGAGCACTTTCCAGTATATAATTTCTATGGCGGAGCCCCGTAGGCCTATTTTTTATGTATTCATCAAAGCTACTGATTTACTTTTATTCAAAAATATTAGTAATTATTTTTTTCAAATTTACTGGTTCTTTTTTTATTTTCCTCGAGGGCCGCGGAGCCCTTGGGAGTTCACACGGAGCACCGGTTGAGAACCGCTGGCCTAGATGGTTTTTTTTTCATTGCAAAAACAACAGATAGACAGCCACATTCATATACGATACAAAAATAAATACCAAAAAGACAGAATAATGAAAGCAAAACACACAATTGGGCTCCGTGGTAATTTGTACTTTTTTGGATGAGGTAACTAATTGGTTTATTGCTAACACGTTATAATCGGGATCCAATGCATTTCATTCAAGTGTTCTAAAATATACATCTCGGTTTTAGCGTAATCACGTTAGTTTATGAATGTCATTATAACCGAGTTTCAATGTATGCTCATGTCGGAAAGCAAAAAAATTTCATTAGTTAGAAAAATTTAATTTTTTCTTCATTGGTTTTTTTTATTGTTATCAGTGCAAAAGCGCCAAACAAAGAATTACCTAGTTTCTGTCGAATAGAACTTCACCATACAGTTCTTCGAATTTGTCTTTTCCCCTCATTTTTATGGAAACCTGAGAAGGAGAGCAATTCCTTTGTCCAGTGCATCCGATATCCCATCACCCTCCTTGTCAAACCACTTAATAGACAATGGAAGACAGCAACCGCAGGTCCAGCCGAACCGTCATCAGGGTGTTCAAACCTTTCCAATACATGATGGCAGCTTTCCGGTTACCCCAACCGTCCAAAAAAATGTGGATTTTCTCGGTTGAAAAAACGGCGCTCAGCGGTTGCAGTTGTATCTGTGCGTTGACAGAATAAAACTATAGATGATGCCTTCCCCCCCCCCCAACCTCAACCGCTTGCAACCGCGCCGTAGTCAGGTCCCGGCCTTACTGAGATGAATTTCAGCATTTTAAGATCGGTGATTTGGCGGGACGTATGGTCATTAGGTAGAATAATTTTACAAAACGGGATTTTCTTTCCCCGTGCCGATTTTTTCTTTGAAGTCAGTTGGGAGATGCCAACGAAGTTGGAACTTGAATGTCTTTAGTCGGCGTTTTAACGTAGAGGCTCTTTAGCACGCGCGACGTTGAGGTTTTCGCGATCGCGGTTAGAATTTCGACTTTTTGTTCGCGAAGAAAGATAAAAACTGCTAGTGGTTAGGGAAAATATTAAGGTACATGGTGAGATGAATTAGTTTAGCTTAAGGAGCAAGTAAATTGCGTCATCATCACCATGAGTATCTGCCGGCGCATGGTGGGCCTACGTGAATATGCTCAACAGCCCTAGAAATTTACAGATATCGTAGGTTGCTCTTCAAAATTCACCAGACCAGACCAGAATTGAACTTTAAGCCGATTCCCAGCCCGCGAGGGCCAACTGCCGGCATAAAAACTGGCCAAGAAGGCCTGTGAAGAAGAAAATGTGTACATGTTTGTAGATAGATATGTGTTTGCATGAATGTGTAGTGTATGTAAAAAGAACTGGTCAAATTGGTGAAAAGTCATGATCTGGCTATAAGCAGGCAAATGTCATCACAGTTCACAGAAGCAGGCAAATGTCATCACAGTTCACAGAAGCAGGCAAATGTCATCACAGTTCACAGAAGCAGGCAAATGTCATCACAGTTCACAGAAGCAGGCAAATGTCATCACAGTTCACAGAAGCAGGCAAATGTCATCACAGAAGCAGGTCACACAATCTGCAGCTTGCAACATATATTCGAAGTGGAATGGGGGAAAAAACATCACATGGGAGTCGTGACGCAAAAACCCCAGCTGTAACATCAAAAATGCAATACAGGTAATAAAGTTCTGTTTCAACTCAGTGCATCAGAAATTAATGGGGATTTACTATTGACAAATTTTATGTAAGCAAAACAATCCCAAGTTCAAAAAGAGTCTTCTCGCTCTTTTTTTTTTTTTTTTTACACCTTTTTCATATGTACATCATATATAGGTCAAAGTTCAATATGCAAGTTCAATTGGGAAATATATATGTATATACAAAATTCAATAATGAGAAGGTACAAATCGAATAGATGCGAATAAATGTCAAAAGTGGATAGATACATAGTATGCAAGTAATGTGAGTATATAAAATTGAATGAGAGAATTCATGTATTAAAATAGTATGTATACAATGAGATTTGTAGAAGAAAGCATCTTTACAAATTCTCCCATGTAAGGCGCCCAATTTGTTTGGGCCTCCTATATTTCCTTAAGCAGTCAGCATCATAGTCAATAATTTCCCTCAGATGTTCAAATTGGGAACTAAACATTCGCTCGAATTGATCATTGTTTAATTTCTTGATGTATGTGAATATGTGAGGTATGTCCAAGTCTTGTCTGATGTTTATTCCACGAACAAACCAAGGGGCTCCAACAAATCTTCTGAGTATTTTGTTCTGCATAGTCTGTAGTTTTTTGATATTCGTTTTACAAGCGTGCGCCCAAGCTGGCGAAGCATAGAGTAGAGTAGGTCTTATTATGGATTTAAAAAGAATAATTTTGTTCTTTAATGAAAGTTTTGCCTGTGGAAATGTGATGCGATTGAGCATACCCATAATTCTATTAGATTTGTTTATTACATGATCAATGTGTGAAGAGAAAGATAGATTTTTGTTGAGGATACAGCCCAAGTATTTTATTTGTCTAACAGGGCTTAAAGATTGTGTACCAATTTGAAGTCGTCTGTCCGGTATTTTACGACGTCTAGTGAACCATAAAAATTTGCATTTGTCGCTATTCAGTTGGATGGCAGATTCATCACACCAATATTCTATTTCATCCATGGTTTCTTGTAAATTGTTGAAGGCCTGATTTGCATCCCTGCTACTGCACAAAACTGCACAGTCGTCTGCAAATAAAGATATTATGCCATTTTGGGGACAAGGTATGTCATTAATGTATAGTAGGAACAGTTGTGGCCCCAACACACTGCCCTGAGGCACAGAGGCATGAATTTGTTTTATTGAAGAAAGTGTGTTTTGAATTTTTACTTGAAAAGTTCGACCTAAAAGATAGTGATAGAAGAATATGATCATATACGGAGGCATATTTAAGTCAATGAGTTTGGAAAGCAATGTAGCATAATCACAACGGTCAAATGCTTTTGCTATGTCTAAGAATGATGCAGCCACAAAATCAAAATTGTTAAAAGCTTCATTTATGAACTCTGAGACTCTAACCAGCTGTGTCACACAAGAGTGATCAGGCCGAAACCCGTGTTGTTCGGGTCTAATTAAATGATTTTCATTGATGAATTGTGTAAGTCTATTTGCGACAATCTTTTCAAAGATTTTACTCCAGTTGCTCAGTAAACTTATTGGTCTGAAGTTTTGTGCCATAAGTGGGTCAGTCCCAGCTTTGTGAATTGTTTTTATAACAGAATGTTTCCAAGGTTTTGGAAAATAATTTAATGTTAAAGCACTGTTGAAAATTTCTGTTATGTGAGTAATGATATTTTCTGGCAGGCACTTCAAGGCCTTATTGCTAATTTCATCAGCACCTGGTGCTTTTTTGACATCCAACGAGTTGATGATTGAGCTGATTTCATCATTAGTTGTTAGATCCATGTGACATGTAGAATTATTTGTGTGAAAGTGAATAAATTGTGCGACTTTTCTACGAAGCCGCAGTTTAGTATTGTTAGGCTGATTCCTATTGGGTGAAAATTGCCCTTCATAAGTAGTTGCGAATGCTTCAGCAATTTCCTGATCTGTGTAAACAATTGTGTTGTCTGTCTTTTTAATTTTGTTAATTCGTGTAGTTTTGGGCTTACATATCCGCCAAGCTTTCCATAAATTGCCGTTTTCTGCTGTAGCATTACCCACAAAGTCAGAAAAACGGTCATTGATGTGAGATGCAACTTCTTTTTTGATCTCCTTTTGGAGTCTGTTTAAAATTATTCTGTCTAAGGCACCTCTGTACCTCTGCCACTTTTTCCTAACTTTGTTTTTATGCCTAATTTTATCCAAAATTTCTTTAGGCAAGCCAAATTGATTCTCAGATTTGATTTTTTGAGTAGAAGAGGCTTTAATTGAGTCATTAATAAGATGGGTCAAATTATCAACAGCTTGGTCAATGTCATCACTGTTTGGGTTATCAACAGTGTTTAGTGCGGTTGAAGAAAGTCTGTCATTATAAGCATTCCAGTCAATGTGATTTACCAAAAGCCTTTTTCTGGGTATTAAAAAGTCTATGTTGAAGAACAGGGGATTGTGAGGAGAATACAAAATTGCCTTAGTATACATTTGTATATCGTACAAAAAATTTTTTGCTAGACCAAAATCAATGACATCAGGCGTTCCTCTGTTTTGGCCAGGGAAATGAGTTGGCTGAGGGGAAGAGATTACTTGAAGAAAATTGTCAATACAGAATTTCCTAAGAATTTTACCATTTCTATTTGTTGACTTCGAGAAAAACAGAGATGACTTGCAGTTCCAGTCACCTGCTACTAGGACAGGTGAGCTGGTGTTGAATATTTCTTTTAACAAATTTAAGTCCAAGCTGTTATTAGGCGGTTTATAAATTGCACAAAAGTCCATTGATACTCTATTTATATGAATAGAGACCGCCACAGCTTCAATATCAGTAGAATCAGAAAGAATAATTTGTTGATAGGGAATACAATTTTTAATAAATATACAGACTCCTCCCCCCCCGGTTATGTAGTCGATCCCGTCGGACGCATTGATAACCACCTATGTTGAAAACCGTGCTGGGAAGGAACCAAGTTTCATTGATAAGTGCAATATCTACTTGATACTCAAAAAGCATTTGAGTAAATAAGTGTTTAGAGCCTCTAAGGCTATTAGCATTCCAGGCCATTACAATGAGTGGCCTGGGAGGAGCATCAATTGTTTGAGATATTGTTAGGCGATATTAGAATAGTAATCAAAACTGAGAGTATTTGTTGAATCTTGTTTTTGTCAATGTTAGCCCCTTCCAACAATTTTCCAAAATTGTTGATTAAATTTTCAGTGTCCGTACAATTTTTAGACAGGTTATCAGAGTTGGAATGATCACCATGTGTTTTTTTAGCGAGTGAGATAGCATTTTGATTAGAAAAGTCCACTTCCTCATTTGAGGTATGATAGCTATCATCATTGACCATGTCGATGTCACTCATGTCCAGCTCTTCTGTGTATATAATAAGCTGGTTCATCACATTTTTATACAATTTTTGATGCAATTCTCGGTAAATATCATCAATTGATTTAATCACTTTACCTCGTCCTAAGGGATGTTGCCCTTTCCTAACAGTAAAATGCAAAAATTCTTGTTTTTTCCTCAGTTCTGAAATTTCAGATTCCATGTTTCTGTCATGTGTTTTATCAGAATTAGGTGTAATGTTTGTGTTATTAGTAGATCTTATGAATAATGAGCTGTGTCCTACGTTAAAGTTGTCTTCATCTTGACAAGGGAGAGTTGGAAATTCTTCCATCGAAGGGCCCCTAAGTGATACAGGCAGTTTAGATTCAAATATCCTGCCTTTTTTCCCTGGCACTTCAGGTCTAGCACTACATCCAGAATATGTAGCCGTGTGAGGGCCACCACATAAAAGACACTTCAATTTAGATTTATCACCTTTATGAGTACAATTCCGAGTCTCATGAGACCCTGAACAAAATGCACACGCAGGGAGGTCCCTACAAAAATAACTGCTGTGCCCGTACTTTTGACAGTTCCTACACTGCAAGGGAGACTGTATTCCTCTATTACAACATTAGTATCTTTCGATACTAATGTTGATGTCACCTATGCATGTTAGATTAGCAAAATGCTTATGTTCAATCAAAACTTCTACCAAAAAAAGTGGGAAAGGTCTCCCATTTGAATAATTTTTCATATTACAAACCTTGACCACTGGTATACCCTGCCTTTCAATGTCTGCTTTAATGTCAAGGGGGTTAACATTTGCAGGTAACCCTCTGATGACAAACTTTAAGGTTCTGTTGCTATTTGTTTGATAAGTATAATATCTGAATTTTTTGTCATCAAAAATTTTTGTTACCTTCCTATGATCAAGTTCTGAAAAAACTTGGAAGGTTATTTTGTTGTCCGTTGGCTTTTGTTGGGGGGGGGGGGGGAACTCACATACAGCTTTAATTTCGCTGAAATCAACAATCCAGTTGTTTCCCCATGAAGTCAAAATAATCGGTGGAATGTTAGTCTTTTTCTTTTTCCTACTTACAACAGTAAAGCCATTGTTGTCATTAGGCTGATTAGCCAAATCAGAGTTAACACTACTAGGCAATTGTTGCTCTACTGTTTGTTCCTGTTTAGTGTTATTTTCAATTTGCTGTGTCGCATTTATATGTGAAGATTCGTTTCCTTCGACTGAAAAAGTTGATGTTTGTGAAGAATGTGTGTCACAATCAGAAGATGAGTCAGTAGAAGATGTGTCGTTACAGTCATTCTTACTTTGATCACCATCACTTTTTCCTACGGGAGGGGTAGCCTCCACTTCATTGGGTACAAGATGAAAACTGCTGTTATTATCACAATCTAGCTGATGTTTCCCAGCTGATCCCGAATTTTGGAACTTATCAAGTTGTTTGTTAAGGACCTTGTTCTTTTTAGTCCTTTTATTGGCCTTTTTACATGGTGTTTCAGCCATATAAAGTTCGCCCTTTACCTGCTTAATACCTTTTGAAGGGGTAATACTATCCAACAAGGAAGCAGAGCTGCTAACACTTGAATCATGTATCTGATTCTTTTTCTTTTTTTTCAGTTTCTTGACCCTTTTGCTTTGAGATTTTTCAGGTGAAGGGTCTGCGGAGGGTGTATCAATTGGCTTTTTCACACTTCGAAATTTTTGATTCATACTATGCTTGCAAGAAGAGGTATTTAACCCATCAAAAAGGGTTTGAGCTGTGGACAACAAAAGATCATGTACCGAATTTTCCTCGTTATTATCAGTATCCAAAAGCATAACATACACTGAGAACAGTTCAACAAAATTATCAGCAATATCACATTCATCATTTTTGTTAACATCGTTACCTTCCTTGTACTTTTCCCTAATCCAATCAAATACAACGTTATCAAATATCTCTCTACTCTCACCTGAGTCAGCATAATCTGCAGCTAACGCACTCAATCGTTTGACTACAGAAATGTCATCAATGTTTGAGAAAGGACAGATTTTACCCATAGCACTGAGTAATTATGAAACAGAACTTTGTTGGTTCCAGAGCCACTGTTAGGGATTGGGCGACGACAGGTTCGGTCGCATCCGGCCCCGCAGTTTGGGAAGCCTCGTACTTACAGTGTTAGGAGGAGAGGGAAAATATGCATAGCCGACATAACATGCATGAAGGTCATTCAAGTATTACGTCAGCATCGATGGGGAGGAGTTCGGATTTGCTAACTTTTGATGACGTGGGGGGGGGGGTTGAATGATACATTCGTCCATCAGCCACCCTTTATAAAGATATGAAATATTCTTGATGACATCTTTACTGGGAATCCATAAACGAAAAAATACTTTTACTAGTGTTTGTGGGCACCTGAACTAATATTACCCCTTTTGGTAAGTTCTCTAAACAACCACTTTGATGGTCCCTAAATATTCCATGGTCCATCAAGTGACCTGGAAATGTGTCCGAGATACAAATACTAAAATGTGTACTCTAGAAATGTGTCGCGGGTCGCTTAAGAGCTCTGGAACTGCGCCGCGCGTCTCTCAAATGGTCCGTAAATACGCTGCGGGTAACTTGAGCGATGTAGAACTGCACCGCTAAAGTGCTCTAAAACTGTACGACATGTCATTTAAGGAATCTCTAAATGTACCACGGATCGCTTTCAAGTGATCGGTGAATGTGCCACGAGCCCACTTGAGTGATCTGAAAATGTGCTGGAGCCGCTCAAATGTTCTGTAACTGTGCTACGTGTCACTTAAGTGATCTATAAATGTGCCACCTAGCTCATTTTTGCAAAATTTAGGTTTGGGGTGGCCGGTCCATGGCCCCCACATCATGGAGTATGGTCCATGCCCCCCCCCCCCCTCCCCGACTAGACTTTCACGGGCCCTTTTATGGTGGATTTATAGCGTGAAAAAACAAAAAATAATGAAAATCATCCCGGGCCCCAGGGCTGGAGCCTTGCCAGCCCACCCCTTGTGGGGGCCATGGGCCGGTCACATCAGATAATCCGGAGGACCACGAGTTGGGCATATATGGCTCAGTGGGTGGGTCGCAATGAATTCCTTAAAGGAAAAATTTCTCACTCTTCAAATAGCATTGAAATGAACAGAAATCGATCATAATAACACAAAGATATTTTACCTCCAGATATTTTATTTTTATATTTTTTGCATAAAAAATGCATTTTTAATCATCTGGGGGCGGGGGGCATGGGGAGCTCGTGCTTCCCCCCTCCCCCTTGCGTACGTCTCAGATCTCAATATGCGTTAGGAGGTAAGGGGGGGGGGCAGAGCTGACAAGGGGGAGAGGGGGGGTCACACAAATGGCTAAAAATCTGCCGGCGTAATACTTGAACGGCCCCCATTGCTTGTCTATCAAACGTTATTTTTTTTCTCAGTAAACAAGGTTTCTGAGCTTCAACCGAGATTTGATTCTGGAATTTCTTTCATGAATTCTGCAATTATTTCCTCTATAACTTTCAAAATTATTTCTTTCATTAATTCTGAATTCCAATCTAATTCTGAAGTTATTTTTTTCTCTCTCTCTCTCTCTCAATGACACTTCACATAATGAAAATATTAATCGATCTTATTTTTTTCATTAACATTGCTTTATGTGTAATTTCCCAATCGCCTTCATGAATTTAATTTCTTTTTTTGGATTGAAATGATTTTTGCCAACATTGTACGTATGACATGAATTTCAGGTATAAATTTCTGGTGTTCTGTATTCATCTCTTTGCTGCAAATAAATCTGTCTATATCTACTCTTCTGGAAATCAATTATGAGATTCTTTCCGTCATTAATTCTGAATTGCAATCAATTCTGGGATTTTCTTCTCTAATTAATTCTGAATTTTCATCAGTTCAGAGACTTTTTTTTTCTCTCTCATTAATTCTGGATTTTTATCAATCCCGGTTTTTTTTCGCTCGTTAATTCATTTCTCGAATTTTCATCTATTCTGCGATTTTTTCTCTCATTAATTCGGAATTTTCATCTATTCTCGGATTTTATCTCACGAATTCTGGGATTTTATCTCTCATCAATTCTGAGATCTTGTCCCTCATTACTTCTATATTTTTATAAATTCTGGGATTTTGTCCCTCATTCTATATTTTTATAAATTCTGGATTTTTTCTCTCATTAATTCGGAATTTTCATCTATTCTGGGATTTTTCTCTCATTACTTCGGAATTTTCATCTACTCCGGGATTTTTCTCTCATTACTTCGGAATTTTCATCTACTCCGGGATTTTCTTTCACGAATTCTGGGATTTTTTCTCTCATTAATTCGGAATTTTCATCTATTCTGGGATTTTTTTCTCTCATTAATACGGAATTTTCATCTATTCTGGGATTTTTTCTCTCATTAATTCGGAATTTTCATCTATTCTGGGATTTTTTCTCTCATTAATACGGAATTTTCATCTATTCTGCGATTTTTTCTCTCATTAATTCGAAATTTTCATCTATTCTGCGATTTTTTTCTCTCATTAATTCGGAATTTTCATCTATTCTGCGATTTTTTTCTCTCATTAATTCGGAATTTTCATCTATTCTGCGATTTTATCTCACGAATTCTGGGATTTTATCTCTCATCAATTCTGAGATCTTGTCCCTCATTACTTCTATATTTTTATAAATTCTGGGATTTTGTCCCTCATTACTTCTATATTTTTATAAATTCTGGGTTTTTTCTCTCATTAATTCGGAATTTTCATCTATTCTGGGATTTTTCTCTCATTACTTCGGAATTTTCTTCTATTCTGGGATTTTTCTCTCATTACTTCAGAATTTTCATCTACTCCGGGATTTTCTTTCACGAATTCTGGGATTTTTTCTCTCATTAATTCGGAATTTTCATCTATTCTGGGATTTTTTTCTCTCATTAATACGGAATTTTCATCTATTCTGGGATTTTTTCTCTCATTAATTCGGAATTTTCATCTATTCTGGGATTTTTTCTCTCATTAATACGGAATTTTCATCTATTCTGCGATTTTTTCTCTCATTAATTCGAAATTTTCATCTATTCTGCGATTTTTTTCTCTCATTAATTCGGAATTTTCATCTATTCTGCGATTTTTTTCTCTCATTAATTCGGAATTTTCATCTATTCTGCGATTTTATCTCACGAATTCTGGGATTTTATCTCTCATCAATTCTGAGATCTTGTCCCTCATTACTTCTATATTTTTATAAATTCTGGGATTTTGTCCCTCATTACTTCTATATTTTTATAAATTCTGGGTTTTTTCTCTCATTAATTCGGAATTTTCATCTATTCTGGGATTTTTCTCTCATTACTTCGGAATTTTCATCTACTCCGGGATTTTTCTCTCATTACTTCGGAATTTTCATCTACTCCGGGATTTTCTTTCACGAATTCTGGGATTTTTTCTCTCATTAATTCGGAATTTTCATCTATTCTGGGATTTTTTTCTCTCATTAATACGGAATTTTCATCTATTCTGGGATTTTTTCTCTCATTAATTCGGAATTTTCATCTATTCTGGGATTTTTTCTCTCATTAATACGGAATTTTCATCTATTCTGCGATTTTTTCTCTCATTAATTCGAAATTTTCATCTATTCTGCGATTTTTTTCTCTCATTAATTCGGAATTTTCATCTATTCTGCGATTTTTTTCTCTCATTAATTCGGAATTTTCATCTATTCTGCGATTTTATCTCACGAATTCTGGGATTTTATCTCTCATCAATTCTGAGATCTTGTCCCTCATTACTTCTATATTTTTATAAATTCTGGGATTTTGTCCCTCATTACTTCTATATTTTTATAAATTCTGGGTTTTTTCTCTCATTAATTCGGAATTTTCATCTATTCTGGGATTTTTCTCTCATTACTTCGGAATTTTCTTCTATTCTGGGATTTTTCTCTCATTACTTCAGAATTTTCATCTACTCCGGGATTTTCTTTCACGAATTCTGGGATTTTTTCTCTCATTAATTCGGAATTTTCATCTATTCTGGGATTTTTTTCTCTCATTAATACGGAATTTTCATCTATTCTGGGATTTTTTCTCTCATTAATTCGGAATTTTCATCTATTCTGGGATTTTTTCTCTCATTAATACGGAATTTTCATCTATTCTGCGATTTTTTCTCTCATTAATTCGAAATTTTCATCTATTCTGCGATTTTTTTCTCTCATTAATTCGGAATTTTCATCTATTCTGCGATTTTTTTCTCTCATTAATTCGGAATTTTCATCTATTCTGCGATTTTATCTCACGAATTCTGGGATTTTATCTCTCATCAATTCTGAGATCTTGTCCCTCATTACTTCTATATTTTTATAAATTCTGGGATTTTGTCCCTCATTACTTCTATATTTTTATAAATTCTGGGTTTTTTCTCTCATTAATTCGGAATTTTCATCTATTCTGGGATTTTTCTCTCATTACTTCGGAATTTTCTTCTATTCTGGGATTTTTCTCTCATTACTTCAGAATTTTCATCTACTCCGGGATTTTCTTTCACGAATTCTGGGATTTTTTCTCTCATTAATTCGGAATTTTCATCTATTCTGGGATTTTTTTCTCTCATTAATACGGAATTTTCATCTATTCTGGGATTTTTTCTCTCATTAATTCGGAATTTTCATCTATTCTGGGATTTTTTCTCTCATTAATACGGAATTTTCATCTATTCTGCGATTTTTTCTCTCATTAATTCGAAATTTTCATCTATTCTGCGATTTTTTTCTCTCATTAATTCGGAATTTTCATCTATTCTGCGATTTTTTTCTCTCATTAATTCGGAATTTTCATCTATTCTGCGATTTTATCTCACGAATTCTGGGATTTTATCTCTCATCAATTCTGAGATCTTGTCCCTCATTACTTCTATATTTTTATAAATTCTGGGATTTTGTCCCTCATTACTTCTATATTTTTATAAATTCTGGGTTTTTTCTCTCATTAATTCGGAATTTTCATCTATTCTGGGATTTTTCTCTCATTACTTCGGAATTTTCATCTACTCCGGGATTTTTCTCTCATTACTTCGGAATTTTCATCTACTCCGGGATTTTCTTTCACGAATTCTGGGATTTTTTCTCTCATTAATTCGGAATTTTCATCTATTCTGGGATTTTTTTCTCTCATTAATACGGAATTTTCATCTATTCTGGGATTTTTTCTCTCATTAATTCGGAATTTTCATCTATTCTGGGATTTTTTCTCTCATTAATACGGAATTTTCATCTATTCTGCGATTTTTTCTCTCATTAATTCGAAATTTTCATCTATTCTGCGATTTTTTTCTCTCATTAATTCGGAATTTTCATCTATTCTGCGATTTTTTTCTCTCATTAATTCGGAATTTTCATCTATTCTGCGATTTTATCTCACGAATTCTGGGATTTTATCTCTCATCAATTCTGAGATCTTGTCCCTCATTACTTCTATATTTTTATAAATTCTGGGATTTTGTCCCTCATTACTTCTATATTTTTATAAATTCTGGGTTTTTTCTCTCATTAATTCGGAATTTTCATCTATTCTGGGATTTTTCTCTCATTACTTCGGAATTTTCTTCTATTCTGGGATTTTTCTCTCATTACTTCAGAATTTTCATCTACTCCGGGATTTTCTTTCACGAATTCTGGGATTTTTTCTCTCATTAATTCGGAATTTTCATCTATTCTGGGATTTTTTTCTCTCATTAATACGGAATTTTCATCTATTCTGGGATTTTTTCTCTCATTAATTCGGAATTTTCATCTATTCTGGGATTTTTTCTCTCATTAATACGGAATTTTCATCTATTCTGCGATTTTTTCTCTCATTAATTCGAAATTTTCATCTATTCTGCGATTTTTTTCTCTCATTAATTCGGAATTTTCATCTATTCTGCGATTTTTTTCTCTCATTAATTCGGAATTTTCATCTATTCTGCGATTTTATCTCACGAATTCTGGGATTTTATCTCTCATCAATTCTGAGATCTTGTCCCTCATTACTTCTATATTTTTATAAATTCTGGGATTTTGTCCCTCATTACTTCTATATTTTTATAAATTCTGGGTTTTTTCTCTCATTAATTCGGAATTTTCATCTATTCTGGGATTTTTCTCTCATTACTTCGGAATTTTCTTCTATTCTGGGATTTTTCTCTCATTACTTCAGAATTTTCATCTACTCCGGGATTTTCTTTCACGAATTCTGGGATTTTTTCTCTCATTAATTCGGAATTTTCATCTATTCTGGGATTTTTTTCTCTCATTAATACGGAATTTTCATCTATTCTGGGATTTTTTCTCTCATTAATTCGGAATTTTCATCTATTCTGGGATTTTTTCTCTCATTAATACGGAATTTTCATCTATTCTGCGATTTTTTCTCTCATTAATTCGAAATTTTCATCTATTCTGCGATTTTTTTCTCTCATTAATTCGGAATTTTCATCTATTCTGCGATTTTTTTCTCTCATTAATTCGGAATTTTCATCTATTCTGCGATTTTATCTCACGAATTCTGGGATTTTATCTCTCATCAATTCTGAGATCTTGTCCCTCATTACTTCTATATTTTTATAAATTCTGGGATTTTGTCCCTCATTACTTCTATATTTTTATAAATTCTGGGTTTTTTCTCTCATTAATTCGGAATTTTCATCTATTCTGGGATTTTTCTCTCATTACTTCGGAATTTTCATCTATTCTGGGATTTTTCTCTCATTACTTCAGAATTTTCATCTACTCCGGGATTTTTCTCTCATTACTTCGGAATTTTCATCTACTCCGGGATTTTCCTCTCATTAATTCGGAATTTTCATCTATTCCGGGATTTTCCTCTCATTAATTCGGAATTTTCATCTATTCTGGGATTTTTTTCTCTCATTAATTTTGAATTTTCATTAATGATCAGATATTTTTTCAACATTTTTGTATATTCTATAATAATGTAGGGATCTTTGAATGTGCCGATTATCCTCCACCACAAAATAAATACAATCGAATAATAAGGAGCCCCGAAATTATTTTCGCACCGGGCCCTGCGTCTGATAAGGGCGGCCCTTCAGTGACCTCTCACTTATGCGTCGGTGCAGGGGAACAAGAAAAAAAAAAAAAGACGCATGAGTGAGAGAAGAGAGCGTATAAGGGAAATTTAGGAAAATGCAGTTTTTCACCAGATAAGACGCAAGAGTACATTAAAATTTTTGCATCCGGCATTCGATTTTTTCGGACGTCAAATGTATGCTTATTTCCTTGAACTTTTTTTTTAAATTAAATCAATGACTTCTTTCGTTTATCCATTTTGAAAAACGTCTATAATGCAAGATGCATTGGGTATAAAACTGGAAATCATGGTACCTTTCTGAAGTGAATGCTATTGACGGTTATTTCTAGTATCACCATTCTCTCACCACATCGATTCAATTTGCCCTTTCAGACTTGTCAAGCAGAATGGTTTATTAATACAGATAAGCGCTAAGGGTGATGATTAGAGCCCGGAAGTTTGGCCACTAAAAATGGTCGAAATAGGCATTCAAAAAGGCACTAAAATGCCTAAAATAGGCACTTAAAAAAGACATTTATAATTTTTGAAAGGAAGAATAAATAACTAAAAACAAAGGTATTAAGGGTCCAAAAACTAGCTGAAAAATTGGCTGCATTTAATCCGCGTATTGTTTTAATTATAGTTTATAATAACTGCATTATTATCCAAATTAAATTGATATCAAGTCTTAAATAAATATTACTAGACCCTCAGGATTAGGCAAATTCCAGGGCCGTCATTTACCCGACATTACCAGTGTTTAGCACCCACTCCGGTGGTTGCTAAACACTAATAGAGGTCCACTAGATCCTCTCTTGGCTTGGGGAAATCCCTCGGCCAGAAGGTTTGATTCCTGAATGTTAGAAGCCTTGGACAGAATTTTAAGATAATTTGCTTTGTGAGCGTTCAAGACACAAAATGTAGCCGAAGTATTTTTATCCTGTTTCGCGAAACGATCGGCCGCTCCCTTTGCACCTGCCCAAGTCCTCCCCTGTTCATAAGTACAAATTCTTCAAATTTTCAAGTCATTTTGAAATCACAACTTCGATTATCACCGATCTTCGATTTTCATTTATCACTCTGTAAGATCCGATCAGGTGGGAAACCACCGAAACCTCTGTCTACGTCAAAAATAGATTCACTCAAGGAGGATGGGGTGGGATGCGGAAAGCTGGTGGATGCTGAGGGAAAGGGGGATATTCATGGCTCGGTATCAGCTTTCGCGTTCCCGGTGGGGATGCCCTTCAAATACCCTTTTTCAGATTCCTTTTAGTTCGTGGAGTGTGGGGGGGGGGGTGGTGACAACTGACGTCAGGTCACGTGAACAAAGCATAGCGCTGGGGGGGGGGGGGGAACCAAGGTTTCTTTGTATGGAAAGAGAGTCCCTTGCAAAGAATCAAAGAAATCGCAAGCCAGTAGAGGTTGTTAGCATCAGGACGAAAAATGGAGGAATGCTCCCGTTAACGTCGAGGTCCTGTTCTTGACTTGGATGTTTAAAATCTTCCCCACAATATTCTGATGAATTGAAAAGAGCGTGCTCTCCGTTTCTGGATTCGAGAATTTCGACGGATTCGTATTCAAGCCCGTTCAACTCGAACAATGGTAAGCACGTTCTCCCCTTTTTTTTTAATCAACGTTGTATGTTTTATGGGCTGTTTGACTGAAAACACGAAGATTGAATTTGAAACAAAGAATTTTGAGTTGGTGGGGGCCAGCCAGACTTTCCCCAACAGTTTTTGTAGATGAGGTGCATGTGTGGTTTAGTAGTAGTGTTTGTTAAAGTTTGCGTCGCGGCGAGCTGGACATATTGATCTGTGTGCCTATTTATGCTTTGAAGTGTGTTTTTAACAAGTGAAAACGTCTACTAAAATTCTGGGGAGCCGGATATGTATCATGAGTGTGGCAAGGGAGCCGCGGGGACAAAAGTTTCAAAACCACTACCGTAGTTCGAGGGTGAAAATGGCTTTTAAAACGAACCCGTGGGGAAAAATTGCAAGAGGGGATTGGAAGATGCGATGGAGAACAACTCCAGGGACCAGGCGGGGATTTAGGCCCTGGTCAGATGCCTGGTTTGCTCAAGTAGGTGTCACTCCCTGTTCTTAGCGGAATATATATATGGGCCCACCCGTTAAAGAAATAATATATATTATTTCTTGTCTAAGGCCCACCCGGGCACCTCAATAGAAGAGGGGCCTCGAAAAAAGTAGTTGGATTTTTCCAGAATTTTCCAGGTAGGGCCTCAGAAAATCAGTTGGCCCGGGGGACCCCCATGATGCTCTTGAGACGGCACTGTTTTTTTTTTTTTGTTCTCAAATCGTTTCTGTAAGTGTCAAGAAATCCCGTCTTGACTTGTGAATACCTGTGTCAAAAACGAAAATCCGACGGTGCTCACTTGACTTTCCTCACTCATCGATGGTCTTCCGGCGACAAAACCGGAAAAAATTCAAGCATGCGCAGAATGTTAGGATTGCTTACATACGTGGACCAAACGCCGCTCCTCCATCTTCATTGGTTCACGAACGATTAAAATGACGGTCGGATACTTTTTCAACCAACCTCGTACTTGTAATAGCCATGTGCGCGTGTGGTCATCTTGGCGCAATCTCTCTGCAGAGAGAAAATCATACGCTTGTGATTACAGAAAATATCACCGATTGTTTACGTAGCCAACGGC
The DNA here is from genome assembly GCF_987345545.1 of Pholcus phalangioides. NCBI lineage: Eukaryota > Metazoa > Arthropoda > Arachnida > Araneae > Pholcidae > Pholcus > Pholcus phalangioides. Next base: position 836,531 of record NW_028301617.1, on the reverse strand, counting down.
TAGAAGAACGAATTCGGTGTCCTTTTTGGTTCGGCACCGAGGTTTGTAGCCCCCCACCCGGATACCATCCCAGATACTAGTGGTATTTTTTTTATTGAAGTAAAAATGGAAAAAAATATATTTCCTTTTTCCTGAAGAAACATATGAGACCTCCTCCTCCCACTCCTTAAAAAAGTCCTGCATGCTTCTCTGGTTGCCATAACACAGTATCAGGGATTCACTAATCTCATGCGCGAGGTCACCATGGGAACCGAAATATGAGTATTGGCGTTTAAAATTTTCTATTTTGCGACAACTAAATTAGTCTACGGATAACAAATTTCTGTCACGTGATACTTCCACGACCAATCAGGTGGGTGGAAACTTTAAAGTTCGGGAAAAAGTGGTCGAAAACGGGAATTCTTCCTAAGGTACGTCTCATCTAAATCAGCTGAATTAATCATAAACTACAGAGGAAAGGAAACCATTTTTTTGATGTTAGAAGTTATTTCACACATTCAAAAACAAATTCTATTTTTGCTCAAGATTTTGAAAGAGAAATTTTGATTCGCTTTTCAAGCCTGTTGAAACATCGTTAAGAAAAGAATTCTAATATTGACATTTGCTATTTCAAAACAACACTTTTAAATATAAGGGAAGCTTTTCTAAACAGGTTTCAGGAATTCCGACACAGCAAAGCGACGCGTTAGCCTTTGTTAAAGACTAGTAAAGACTTCTTAATGCTCTAAACTGTAACAGAATTAAATTTTTCTTCTTTAATATTGGCATTGGCAACTTTGGAATGCAATTGCTGGATTTAAAAAACAAAGAATTGTGGAGCTCGAAATTTGAACGTTTCTGTGCAGAAAAACAGATTTGAACTTAGTTTACAGCAAAAGTGGTCTGTTTTGAAAGACCTGGAGAAGGAAGATATGTTGATTTTTAACATCTGGAATAGTATTCCTAACTCATATAATCAGCTGAAAAAACTAGCGTTTGCTGTTCTTTCCTTATTCGGGTCTACATATTCATGCGAACAATCATTTTCAAGCATGAACCTTATCAAGAGTAAATTGAGAAGTCATCTTATTGATCAGAACCTGGAATCGTGTCTTAAATTAAAAACAACATCATACAAACCCGACTTCCCAAACTTTTCAAAGAGATGCAAGGCCATTGTTCACATTAGTGTTTGTCAGTCATTGTCATACTCCCCAGCATGGTCCAACCTCTCGGGGTAAAACGCTTATATCCCTCTTGGGACAGAGCGTGGACCATGCCTGGACTTACAGTCATTGTCATAATTTAATTTTATATGGATACCTTACAATTTAATTTTACCAATAAATAATATCGTTATTAAGTATGATATCAAGTTTTATTCAACGTACCTATAGTTTAAATTAAAATGTTAAGTAAAATTTATTAAGTTAATTTCAGGGAGCGTTGTGGAGTGAAAGAAGATGTAGTGTCGAGGATTGAGAAAGGTATGTTGAAATGGTTTGGAATGTATAGGATGAACGAAAGGAGATAGACGAAACAAGTATACAAGACGAGTGTGGATGGGAGAGTTGGGAGTTGGAAAGAGTCGACCTCAGCGAACTTACCTCAAACAAATCGAGGACGTTTTTAGCAAAGCCCAGCGCTTAGGAGTACCCTAATTAAGTTAATAACAATGTACCTAAACGATATAGTTTCAGATTAAAATATTTGGCTCTCAAAAGAAATTTCAATAATTGTACTGTTGATATTTGGCTCTGTTCACTAATGAGTTTGCCGACCACTCAGTTAAGACGACCTTGTTTGTAGTGAGGGAAAGCGAACCATCAGGTTTTCAGTCACGTGGCGCCCGACAGATAACTCAAATACGCAGTTATAATAGTGCTCATCTCTAGGAATCTTTATCGTACGTAATAGCAAGTTGCACCTTATCATTGTTTTAGAATCATGTAGTGACAGTTTAAAATGGAATGAAGACGAAAATTATTATTTCTGATTATGTTTATTTATCATTCATTTACAGAAGATCTCGCACGATCCTCTTTTAAATCCTGTAAAAATGGAAAGTGAATCCACAAAGAAAAATGCTTTCGATTGGATCAAATAACAGTAAATATAGCAATATGGATCAATTGCCTTATGTGATATCACATGAGGTGTATGTTGCAAGTGAAGGGAACTCTGTTCTTCCGTTATCGACGTCATGGCCCCCATCAGAGACAATATCACCTGCTGAGAAGCACGCTGCAACAGGAACTATGGTGCAGAGAAACAACGCTGATTTAAGGCGATACGAAAATTTCCCACTATTATTTCGATTATTAATAGAAGACAACGATCATTCCGAAAAGGATATCTGCAACGAAAGGTCTTCCTCGGACACTTCAGTACAATACAAGGTAGCTCACTCCAGAAAAAAGTTCAACAATCAAAGCTCTACAGTAGATTCCGAAAACTATGTAGATATCGGTAAGAAGACGCATGCATGTAACTATTGTGGCAAATCGTTTTCTCGGATGTCTACTTTAATTAACCACACGAGAGTCCATACCGGAGAAAAACCGTACGAGTGCGATACCTGCGGTATAAAGTTTTCGCAAAACTCCTCTCTGAACAGACATAAAAGAGTCCACACCAGAGAGAAGCCGTACGCGTGTGACACTTGTGGTAAAAGGTTCACGCAACGCTTTGATTTGAACACGCACGAAGAGGTCCACGCTATGGAAATGCCCTACGGATGTGACATTTGCGGGAGAAAATTTTCCGTCAGCTCTTCTTTGAAAACGCACATGTTGATACACTCTTTGAAAGATCGTTATGAACAATACGATTACGAATGAGGCTCGTGAGGGTAATATGACCATACCAAGTGATTTTTGCTGAGACCTGTATGATGAATTCTGTAAAACATATAATGTAAAAGCACGTTTTTTTTCAATTAACATTTTCACATTCTTTCATGCTAAAAATTTTTACATTAAAAAAAATGATAGAAGAAAGTATGAAAACATTTTTATTTCCCCTTCAAAGATTCTACTTCTTGGCCATATTCCCCACTATGGACATTTCCATGAGATTTGTTTTATAAATGTTATTGAACTGAGCAAATGTTTCATTAAAAATTAACATCAAGCAAAAAATATGCGTCCAGAAAATGAGTTTCGGAAGCTTTAATTGAATTAAAATAATGAACCAACAATATTTTAAGTGCATTAACCCTTCCTTTACGATCAAGGACGTAATATTGCGTCCAGACAATTCCATGCTTGCTTTTTCTTCCATGTGGATTCTTCTGCACTTATACAAAAAATTCCGTCCGAAAAGGCTTGGCCATCATATTCATCTGGTCTCACCCCCCCCCCCCCGAAAAAAATAGGCTCCTGGTTTAATTCTTCAGAGTTAAATTCCCAAAATTTCTGACAGCAACAGTCTGTCCCTACTAAAGTTTTCCAAAATTTTTCTGTCACAAACTTACACTTATGTATGTTTTCTCTCTAGTGTGGATTTTTGTATGCCTGTTTAAATTTGATTTTTTCGAAAATGTTTCTCCGCAAATATCACACTCGATAGATTTTTCTCCAGTATGTATTTTCATGTGACTGTCCAATTTTTTCCTTAGAGGGAACCTTTTATCACAAAACTCGCAAACATGTGCTTTTTCCATACCGTGGACACTTCTGTAATGCTCTAACAACGATTCGAACTGCGCAAACTTCCCACCACATACATCACAGTCATACCGAGTTACCTCATTGTGTATTTTCATGTGAGAGTTTAAATTAGTCCTACGTAGAAATTTTTTACCGCAAACAGTACAATCATATGGTTTTTCTCCGTTGTGTATTTTCGAGTGACTCTTCAGGCTGGAGTTTTGTGAAAACGTTTTCCCACAAACATCACATTCATATGGTTTTTCACCGGTGTGTATTCTCATGTGTTGTTTTAAAGTGCTAATTTTTGGAAATCTCCTACCACAAACGTCACACTCGAATGGTTTCTCTCCTGTGTGTATTCTCATATGACCTCTCAATTCACATGGTCGAAGAAACTTCTTAACACAGACATAACACTCGTACAATTTTTCTCCATTGTGAATTATTTTATGCTTCTTCAAATTTTGCATGCCTGCAAATGTTTTACTGCACACATCACACGCGAATGGTTTCTCTCCAGAGTGGACAATTTTGTGTTCTTTCAAGTTTGAGACATCTGTGAACCTTTTACCGCAAACATCACACCCATATCGTTTTTCTCCAGTGTGAATTCTTATGTGCCTTCGTAAACCAGACAGTATTGCAAACCTTCTTTTACAAACACCGCACTCGTACGGCTTTTCTCCAGTGTGAATTCTGTAATGGTTAACCAAAGTCACACGCTTTGGGAATATTTTCCCACATACATCACATTCGAGTGATTTTCCTGAGGCTTGGGCACTTTTGCGAATGTTCGACGGTGGGCATCGGGGAAACATTTCACTTCAAACACCACCGTTACTTGGTTTTGTTCTCTAGCCAAAATGAAATTTATTAGGAGCAGAAGACGAGTAACTAAATGAGAATTTCTTGCTGCAAACGCAACTTGAAGAAAAATTATCTTGTGACACAGATGCTAAAAAAACATTTTTTGTGTGTTTGTGGTACATTCACATGATATATTTCCCCGGCTACACATTTCCGTGAGTGTAAAGGCGATTTTTGAATACTATTTCACACACCTTCCATTCAAAGACATGTCCATATTGAAATCATTAGCTGTGAGATTGATTCAAAAGGAGAAAATAGAAGTTATTGCTTCTTATACGATCATACAGGCTCTTTTTTTTTCCAGTCCATTATTTTCGACGCTCTATGAATACCTGTTAATGAAAAAATAGTGATGTCAACATCAGATGAATTCTGCAGGAATTATAATCAATTTGCCTATAAACACTGTAAATTATAATTCATGAATTGAATCGGAATATTTTTTATATTTATCTTATTTTGGCACATGAAAGTACGCAGATAAATCATGCAATCAATAATTAAAGCCACAAAGTAGAATGAGAATTCAAATATAATTTTTTCACATTAAATGCTATTTTCATCAAAGATAATGTATTTCTTGGTCTAAGATTTGCATCCATAAAATATGTTCTAGAGCTTGCGCAAATGCACGTGAGAAAGACGCTACTTATTTGAACTCTGCGAACGGTAAAATGTCAAACAATTCAAGGGATACAGGGCATGTGGAGAGTATTTCATTTAAACCTACGAATAACACTTGACCATGAAGCCACGGGTAATACGAACATTGCTAAGAGACATATCTAATGAAAAACTACAGTTTCACAGTGGTGACCCTCATTAAATTGAAGCAAGATGCTATTTCTTTTCCGTCCATGTTGTATGGCTACGTCAAAATTCAAAAGTTGAAACTTCAGTTATATCTTACCACTAAAGCTGATGTGATCTCACTTTTTGAAGCTTTCGTGATGGCAACATTTTTCACAGGCTTTTTTTAAAATTAGCCATTTCTGTTAATTTAAATGCTTTTTGAGGGTGGTAACTCAAAATTTCTCTGAAAGAAAATTTTTGTGCCTGCTCTAAAGGTTGATCCTTCGTACGCCCCTGACAAGAACTATCGGCTATCTTATTAAATCCACCTGCGCAAAAAAAACCTATTCACAATTTTTAAAAAAGCGGTTGATATCTCAGTGTACCAATCCCGAATTCATCATGTAGTACGCTGTTTTGCAGGGTTTAGTTTTTAGAAGACAACCAGAAAAACTTGGTAAACAATTACCAGTAACTGTTCAGAAAATATTAGCAATAATTTCTGATGATTTACCAAAACTGCAGACTGCATTTCCCCACTGGGTGGGTAAAATCATTATTCAATTATTTTGAGGAATTGAGAGGATCAGAGCTATTGTCATCATAGTCTGATACATGAAAATAACTGAGTTTATCTCAGAGGGAGTAGGGGTTCTTCCCCAAATAACTCACACGAAAACATGTCTGCATGATCTATATTTCCATTCCAGTTGAGAGGGATTTTATGGGGGGAGTTATATCAGGGAATAGTTCTAAAGAATTACATGTTCAGGCATCAAATTTTTCCCCTATCGTCGAATCTCGATCTACGAAAATATGAAGAAATAATTCGAAGTTGCGAAATCTGCTTCTGGAATATGACTATTTTTCAACCCCTACTCCCCTCCCGCACAAGATTCATTTTTGGAATCTGGTTTTAAGGAGTCCTTCATGCATTTTATTTATCTTCATATTTTCTTAAATAAGTTTTCATTCCAAGAATGTCTTTATTATTGCACGATGACACATTGTTACAAGTTTTTAGTAGTTCTATGCATTTATAGAAACACAAAACACGATTAACACACAAATCTTTACAAATACAGTTTTTTCCACGTAATAATTTATCAAAGTTTAATTTCTAATTTTGCAAGACGTAGATTTATCTCTCTATATCTTGCCATGTTTGTTGTGAATACTATAGCAGTTAAAACGTTCTTAAAATCACATTTTACAAGAAACTTGCATATATAATTATTTTCAGCGGTGATGACCAAAAGCGTATGTGATGATTTTGAATAAGCAGAAGAAATTCCCCCATGCACAATACGCACAGCGCTCAGGGGGAGCATTACGAATGTGGTTTTTCATCGGCATGCGTTGTCATGTGTCTCTTTAAGAGCCATTTTCTGGAAAACTTTCTATTACAAATGCCACATTCAAATGGTTTTTCTCCAGCGTGTACATTTTTCTTATGATTGCTTAATGAATAGGATCGCGAAAACTTCGCACCACACACATCACACTCGTATGGTTTTTCTCCGGTGTGCACTATGAAATGATTCTTCAAATTTGTCTTTAGTGTAAAGCTTTTACCACAAACGTCACACTCGTATGGTTTTTCTCCCGTGTGCATTGTCGTATGAGTCTTTAAATTAATCAATTGTGAGAACTTTTTACCACAAACGTCACATTCAAATGGTTTTTCTCCCGAGTGCACAATGGAATGGTTTTTTAAATTGCCCTTTAGCGTAAACCTTTTACCACAAACATCACACTCATGTAGTTTTTCTCCAGAGTGCATTATCGTATGAGTCTTTAAATTGATCAGCTGAGTGAACTTTTTACCACAAACATCACACTCAAATGGTTTTTCGCCGGTGTGCACTACAGAATGGCTTTTTAAATTGCCCTTCAGCGTAAAACGTTTACCACAAACGTCACACTCAAATGGTTTTTCTCCAGTATGCACCATGAAATGATTTTTTAAATTGCACTTTAGCGTAAAACTTTTACCACAAACGTCACATTCATATTGCCTTTCTCCAGTAGTCATTCTTATGCGACTCTTCAATTTCCGTTTAAAATCTTTCACATACTCACACGGTTTATCGTCAGAGTGAAACTGACTATACACAATGGAATGTGCCATATTTTAAGCTCACAAGACTGATAAAGACTTTTCTCCAGATCATGTGCTGCTTTGAACAACGTATTCCGATGAGGCTCTAGGAGAACCTGTTAATGAAAAAATAATGACGTCAACATCCTCGGAATTTTCGAAGGATTATGTGCACATAAAGAAACTTCAGTGATTGATTTTCCTAGAACTTCAGGTAATGACGTAAAACACATGCACAGCAGTATTAAGTTTCGCTTTCGAGTTAGCGTCATTTAATGCCCAGAATTTAAGACAGTTCAGAACTATCCAATCTGAATGGGGCTCTGAAGCGATATGTCCAAATTAAAAAAAAATTAAGGGTTATGTTATTTACACCACTACTATTTATGTTATATGTTCCACCTTTGATTTTGTTAGAATAGAACTAGGGATGAGACAAATATAGATTTGACCAAAAACCGAGTATTTGGCAGCCAAACATCAATTTCTTAAAAAATGCATCACATATAAATAAAATTGGCATTTTTATGAAATTATTGGTATCAAATTTTAATTATGCAATTTATTATTTAAATAAATATTAAAAACTCGTAATTAAAAGCATGGCCCCTACAAGGGGTGGGCTGACAAGACTCCAGCCCAGGGGCCCAGGAGGATTTTAATCATTTTTTTGTTTTTTCATGCTATAAATTCATCATAAAGGGGGGCCCGTAAAAGATCCCAGCCTAGGGTCCCTGCTTCAGGATGTGGGGGCCATGATTAAAAGACTTTTATTGTCATGAGTGACAACCAAATTTAACGACGGTATATTGTATTTTAATATTACTCATAGGTATATTGTATTTAATATGAACTTTTTTATTCAACACTTGTTGCAATTTTATATCTAATTAAGAAAATGCCAACCATTATTTACTCTCAATTATTAATCATCGCAATTTTTTTTTATCTTTTCATTTTCTTTCTTTAGATGTTCCTTGCACATTTTATACAAATAGCGAGCGTCACATCCAGAGAATGCCAGGTGCTAAGTGGAATCATCCAGAGTCACACCGTCTTATTTACTTCATACACTTACGATATCACTCAGGCTGTAACACACAAAACACATCCCTCTATTGCAATTCGCTGATGACGTGAAGTTATTCTCTCCAACAGAAAACACCAGGGCCTTAAAATTGCATGCCAATAACTTTTCCAGTGGAGTTGTCAGTATAAACTCCCCAATTCAATATCAAAAAGCAGATCAATGCGTTTAAGCAGATGCACTGATCCTAAATATTATCAACTAGGTAATGAAACGTTACAGCATAGAGTTTTCCAAACTTTTTTTTCTATCTCCTCCTTCAGAAATTTTTTTGTCTCATCACCCCCGACTCAAGCGACCCCCATACCCCATAGGATCCTATATCATACTCGTGGCTTTTATTGCCCGCCACTTGGAAAATACTGCCCCACTTTGTAAAACACTGTGCTACAGCAATTAGATACACACGTGAGTTTAGGTATTGCAATGAGCCAAATCCTGGATTTTACTGATCGTATCATAGCATGCCGCAAATGTGATGCACATACTTGGTACGTTCGCCTGACTTGGGATTTCTGTCCGCAAGTATGGAGCTCTAAATTACGAGAGCATATATGGAGCTCTAACGCAAAATTAAGGACATAAAGCTTCTCAAAAAGCCACAGTGGTCCTTTAGCAAACGAATAGCTAGCATGAGCGGCTGCTGTTATTGATAGAGGCTTCAATTCCTGGGTTCCTGCTTCCATTCCTGCACTCACTGTAATGGCGTAGAATCGCTGCAGATCCAAAGATGTGCTAAAAATAATCCACCAAATGGTTAATTTACCTTTCTTTGAGATTAGGGACAGATGAGTTAACATACGGAGGCATCACTTCCAAATAAGAATACCAAAGGCCAGAAAAGATTGCCTTTCCTATGGATACAGATGGCGTGTGGCGAGAATAGGTACAGTATGTACTTGTATGCGTCTCCTGTGCAAGATTTGCTTCCGCGCTATTGAGGATCTTGCCCTGGTTTTGCATGGGAAGTGTTTTCCCTTCTATTATTCCCAATTTTTTTTTATTATATTTCATTATTTTTTATTACTTTTACAGTGTAAGTGCATTTCATGCCTTCTGGGGTTAATATAAATAAATAACAAATAATAAAATAAAAATTGGTAACCACAACAGGCAAAGTGCTCGATAAGGTGCCTGGAAAAAGTAAAAGGAGAAATAAATATAAATAACCAGTATTGGAGAAAAACGCCCATAAAATTGTGGATGTCGCAGGCTAAATACAGCTACACAAAAATAAGCTGGGAAAAGTAACTAAACAATTAAAATATCTGCCCGCAGAAATAATGGGTGTCGTTCTTTAAATACAGATAGCTTCTCTATATTACTTCGACCATGGCCCGCACATCCTGAAGCAGGGCCCCTAGGCTGGGATCTTTTACGGGGCCCCTTTATGATGAATTTATAGCGTGAAAAACAAAAAAATGATTAAAATCACCCCGGGCCCCAGGGCTGGAGCCTTGTCAGCCCACCTCTTGTGGGAGCCATGACTCCGACATATCTTATCATATTTCCTCATAAAGCTGTCTATCGGGGAATTCACGATATCCGAGGGTAAGTTATTCCATGCATTTACAACCCTGTTGGAGAAAACCTCCCTGCGACGCAATAACCTTGAATTATCCTTATCTAATCGAAACTGGTGTCCCCAAGGTGAAGCATTTTTGCCCCTTTTGGGAGCTCAATACGTATCATGTCTCTGTATTTTCTTCAGTTCTTCAGTTAGTAAACTTGTGTAAATAATTCATGCTCACTTCCACCTTATAGCAGTAAAATTTGATTTTCAGTTTCAACTTAATCCTAGAAATTCCCTTCCGACATGACGGAGCAAATATACACCACGCAATAAAATATAATCAATAAATTTATAATTTATGGGAAAAATTTCAATTAATATATATATTTTAGATTCGTTTGATGTACTTACACAAATATTTGGCCTGAATACGAAGATTTTTTGCCTATGCGAATTCAACATAGCTTTTTTTAGACATAGTGTTATATCGGAGCAATGGCTATTGACGCCATAGCAATAGTCTAAATCTTCATGCCAAATGAAATTTCCATCTCAATTCAAGTCAATTCAATTCAACTTCTGGAATCAAACTGGCCTAATGTGTACACATTTCATCCAGAGAAGTCTTCCGATTCATTGGTCTCTCTTTTTTTTTAATTTTAAGCTGAAGACTTCGTTTGAAGATGGAAGCCAAAGATTGGATGAAGAATTTGGCAATGTCCATATCAAACATTATCTATACTTCCATGGTTTCACGACATCTGATGTATGTATCTATTGGTGATCCTGCCAAGAGATTGTGGAGCCGTACTAAAAATAAAAGCTAATCAATTGCAAACCAGTATATTAACAGTAACAGTTTTCGTGATAATCGTAATAGTCGATTGAGCAGGAAAAATTATTCATTAAAATTACAAATGAAGTAAATAAAATTATAAGGAATTATATAGGCACCACAAAAATCCCAGCGATAGCAGCAACATGTTTCTGTGCTTGAGAAAAAGGTATCAATTTTTCCCCCCCTTCTCACAAACCTTTGCGATATTATGGTCTACAGGGGCGTAGCCAGAAATTTCGTTCGGGGGGGGGGGGACCAAAGTGACAGAACAATGAATTTGGCCATCTTTTTCCGGTCATTTTCTCACATTTCGGGGGGGGGGGACCAGACCCACAAGTCCCCCCCCCCCCTGCTACGCCCTTGATGGTCTATGACTCCGTGGCCTTTCTTTCTTAAGGATGAAGAGTCCATCCTCTTGAAAACATCTTGAAGTGTTATGAAAATGACAAAAAAAAAAAAAAAAAAGAATGCACAAAGAATTTCTTTTGAACAATGAATTTGAGTTTCAAGCAGCACGTTTACAACTGACGAAACATTGGAAACGACTTGGCGACAAAAAACCGATCCCCCCAAGGCAATGTACTAACAAACCATGGATAAAATTTTCTTCCTTTTCTCCCCCGCATCGAAAATGGATCTTCTCTGCAGAGGGGAATGCCAAAAATCCTTCTTGTGGTTGCTCTTAACTTTGGGGCAACTCCTCGGGCAGGAGGGTAAAGTGTGTGGGGGCATGTACTCATTTGACTTTGTGAGAAAATGTACTAGTTGCTGCAAGGTCGTCTGAGCAAATATCTGTTCAGGGCCCCAAAATTTAAAAAAAAAAAAGGATATCCTTGGTTAAGGGGGGGGGGGTGGTCTCCTGAATTCCTGCTTTGCATAAAGTCAAAGTTGGGATCCTGCACATATGCCCAGCAGGGCACAGCCCGGTGGCCTCATGCTGATGAGATTTGGCACAATTATTTTTTAGATCAAGTATTTCATATGATGTTCGGAATCCTAATGCACTTGAGGTGCTAAGCCGGGGGGGGGGGGGAGGCATTCTGCAAGACTTCACTGGGTTTTCTGTATCTTACTTCTTTGTGTCATTGAACCACCCTAATTTAAACAGTGGTCTTCAACCTGCATCTCCTTTGTGGCTTTGAGATATTTAGACAGGTCACAGGTGCAAAATAAAAAGGGGACACTGTTGTAGGCCATGGGGGGGGGGGGAGATCCAACAGAACGGAGGGGTAGCCTATGCATATTCTCAGTCGGAGGCACCCACATGGGGCAACTTCAACATAAAATCAGTCAAATGTTTTTTGGGATACAGAAATTTCACCTCTGGTACACTTCATCTCCAGTACATTTCGCTTTTCCTGCCTGTATAAGTGACCAAGTAAGTGACTGACTGTGAGTGAATAATGAAGTGAGTTACCTATGAACATGTGATTGACCGTATTAGAGAGTGATCAAGTGACTGTTTGAGTAGCCTAGTGAGTAGGTGAGTGACATCATAAGTAAAGCGTGAATAGCGATAAGAGCAACTGAGTGTGCGAGTAACTGGGGTGAGTGGGCAACTGTATGAGTGAACAAGTATGTGACTGACTCAGTGATCAAGTGAATTTGTGATTGAATGTATGACCGAGTGATCAAAGGAGTGAATGACCATATGATTGACCGAGTGAGTGAGTGACCATATGAGTGGCCGCATGAGTAAGTGCAAGTAACTGTATGGTTGCATGATCATGCGAGTGATGAATTTAGTAACCATATGACTGACCACACTCACTTCTGTATGAAGATGGACCTGTGTTAGAGCAGTAACACTAGCGCCTTGCCATAGCATTTGTGGAGGTCCAAGGTCGATATTTTCAGGTCAGGGCGTCCTTATCGAAGTGAAGTGATGTTTGAGCGTAGCGGGGGGGGGGGGGGCGGCAAAGCTGTTTGTGTGCCACAGGCATGCGCCGTACTAAGCATGGCCTACAGGTGTTTATTGATTAAAAAACAATTATTATTAATATATTTAATGTATGTAATTTTTTTCATTTCCACTCGTTTTTGGATATTCAGGCAGTAACCGTAGTGCCAAAACGGGTTTGGCAATAAAAGAATCACCAAATCATGGTACACCATATATTGCGAATTTACCCATATTTTTTTCATGTTTAAAAGTACATTTCTGTAAATTTTTAAATGCATATTTTTCCGTTTTTAAAAGTATATATTTGCATTTTTAAATGGAAATTTTTTTATTTTCAAATGTTTTGCAATTGTTTCAATTATTTTTGCATTTTTAGATGCATGTTTTCTTACTTTCTGCATATATATATTTCTTTATAATATTATTTTTTTTGTAAACATTTGCAATTTTTGTCATATTTCTGCATTTTTATAAATGCAAGTTTTTTTTTCTTCTTTTTTACATGTTTACCAAATTTATGGAAATTTCAGCAGAAGAAACTTTAAAGCACGTTTCTTCTTTTCCCCCCCCCCCCCCATCTTACGTATATTTCGGTATTTTTAAATACGTATTTTAACATTTTGTTATGGTTTTTTTTGTTTTCCTTCACTTTCAAATACATTTTTTTGTTGATTTCATGTGATATTTTGGCATTCTTAACAACAGCATCTTTACTTTTTAATGCATATTTTGTATAGGTTTTTGGCGCATATAATCTGGGCTTTAACACACAGTTACTTCCGAAATAAATTCCACATCTTGGAATATTCAATGGAAAATGGGGGAAATGAATGTACCGTATATACTCGTGTATAAGCCAAGTTTTTTTGTGGAAAAATTTGTTCCCGAAGTAGGAGGGTCGGCTTATACTCTGGTCAGTTTTTGATGAGAAAATATCGATAAATAATAAATAATTATTTCCAGTCAAAAACTGACTCTGAAATTTTCGAACAACCGCCCAACGTTGGGTAAGGAGGGCGTTGGTAATACCATTTTTTATCAAACTTACCTGTGCCCAAATATGCCGTTGTTATTAGAATTTTTGTGCGAAACAGGGCTCATTAAATCATCTATGCGTTGCCCGAAATGTGGAACTGTCATGAAGGTGACACCAAAAAAAGTATGTTTCCGATGGATTCATTTGGGTCTGCATGGCCAGTACGTGCAGAGCCAAGAAATCTATTCGGTTTGGCTCATGGTTCAGGTTCAGTAAACTGAATACTCCCGAAATTTTCTTGTTCACCTACGAAACCCTGCAATGCCAAACCACTGCCAGGATAATTCAGGAATATTCATTTTCTTCCAGCACCTAGACCGACTGGCGGCAGTTTATAAATGAGATTATTCTCGATCACATCGAGCTCAATTCTGAGAAAATGGGCGGCATCGGTAAGATCGATGAGGCAAAATTTGAGAAGCGGAAGTATAATAAAAGCCGCAGGGTAGAGGGTCAGTGGGTTTTTGGGGGGTAGGGAGGTGTTTTTTGGTCGCTGTTCATGACAGGTCCGCGGATACACTCGTTGGCCTTATCGAAACGTGGATCGAGAAGGGCACAACAATTCATTCAGATTGCTGGAAGGCTTACAAGCGTTTAGACGAGAAAGGGTACTCCCATTTGACGGTCAACCACAGCGTTGAATTCACAAATTCCGAAACAGGTGCTCACACGAACACCGTAGATAGCAATTGGCGACACGTCAAGAGTACGTTGCCAGAATACAACAGGCAGGCGGATTTTAAATTTTATTTGGCTCAATTTATGTTCCGGAACATGCATGCATTCAAAAAAAACTCGATGTATTCAATTCAGTTTTAGAACTAGTTAGGGAAATCAACTGGGAGAATTTCAAAACCATCTAGACGATTGTAAAAAAGTCGCCAAAAATCGCCAACCTGTCCCTTATACCAAAGCTATCCCCCCCCCCTCTCCCCCAACAGAAACAAGCACATGCACATTACACACGCAGGAAAAAAATAATAATAATAAAAGCGCCAAAAATCGTGCCAAAACACACACGCTTGAGAAAGGTGTGTGTGCTGTTATGACGTCCAGAGAATCAAAATGGCTTACCCGTAACGTTTTCCCTGCTTGGGGGGGGGGGGATGTTCTTCACTTGCCGCATCCGTTCAAACGAAGGATGAATTCCCATGAATGGCACACTTGGAATTTAGAAAATCGAAAAAATCGCCATCACAACAACCGCCGTGACACCGACTCAGTGACCTTTAACAAGACAGGAAGAGACAAAAGAGAAGCCGCTGCACCCGTGTCTCGTTCACCCGCGTGACTCATGACGTCATCTCTCACTCCTCTTTTCCTTCCCTTCATCCATCATTTCGTTTTGTTTTCCTTTTCTCGCCGTGCGAGCGCCATCTGTACGCGAGATAAACGACTGCAGCTGCAATTCTAGGTTCCAGGGGATTATTTTTCCCATCATTTATGTCTATTATAAGCAGTCCAGGCATGGGCCGAGTACGGAGGGGCGTGCCCCCTCCCCCAGCGTCAAAGATGGAGTCGACTGATCTGAAGTATATATGTATATATGAATTTACATCATCATCGTGCCGCCGCCCCCACCCGCCACCAATAAGGCCCGAGCCCTCCAGACTTCCAAGTCTATCTCCGCTTATGAGTCCAGGGACGAAGGCCCCCACATCGTGGAGCGGAGTCCCTAGGCTGGGATTTTTTGCAGGGCCCCCCCCCCCCCCGGTCAGACTTTTCACGGGCCCCTTCTGTAGTTAATTTATATCATGAAAAATCATAAAAATGATGACTATCACGGGCCCCAGGGCTAGAGCCCTGTCAGCCCCCCCCCCTCCACTTGCGGGGCCATGCCAGCGACGTCATTTAAACTTTTTTTCCAGGAGGGGGGGGGGCAAAGAACATGTACTCAATGTATGTGTGTATATATATACCATTTTTAGTGTGTTTTCAAAAGCCAGGGAAGCAACGCCCCCCCCCCCCCCAAATGATGGGCCTGGAGCAGTCATAAGCGGAGATAGACTTGAAAATCTGGGGGCCACGATGATGTCAGTTTATTTGTATATACACATATACATTAGATCAGACGACTCTACCTTTGACGCTGGTGCCCCCCCCCCGTATCTCCGCCCATGTCTGGCGCTCAGTGCCGTTTTAAGGCATGGGCCGACCCGGGCACGGTCCGCGGGCCTCAAGCGAAGAGGGGCCTCACAAAAATGAAATATGGTTGAAATTTTCGAAATTTGTTTGGTAGGGCCTCAGAAACATCAATTGGCCCGGTGGCCCATGATACTCTTAAGACGGCCCTGCTGGCGCTATGACGTCGAATGGACCTTTCCGCAATAGTGTATTTACAGGTGGGCGGTAAATTTTGGGCATGAGTGCACAAAAGAAAATAAGTCTAGAATGAAAGAGAGAGAAGGGGGCAAAATCCGCTTCAACCCTGCCGAGAGATTAAGGGACTAGGTGAGTGAGCGACCAGAAGAGTGATCTATAATAGAGTGTGCAAGCTGAAAACCGGAAGAAATGTAGGAAGTGGTAGCGACCCCCCCCCCCTAGTCAGCAATTTCCCCTACCTCCTAACGCATATCGGGATCAGAGACGTGCGTTGTGTGGGGGGGGGGGGAGCACGAGCCCCGTTGTACCCTCTTTCGATGATAAAGAAAATTCCTTTAGGGGTCAATCAAGTATTACGTCAGCATCTATGAGGGGGAGGGTAAATGGGTTCCGATTTACTGACTATTGATGACAAGGGGGAAGAGGGGGGTTTGGATAATGCTTACGTCATCAACCACCCTTTATGAAAATATGAAATATTCTTAATGACATCTTACTCGGTGCGCCAAGAACGAGCAAAACCTTTCGATAGTTTGTGGACACTTGAAGTAACAACCCCCCCCCCCCCCCCCCATTGATAAGTGCCCTACAGAACCACTTTAGTGATCTCTAAATGTTTCGCGGCGGATCCAAGTGATCTGGAAATGTGTCCGAGCCGCTTAAGTGCTCTGGAACTGTGCAACGCATCACTTAAATAATCTGAGAATGTGCCGCGGGTAACTTGAGTGGTGTAGAACCGCACTGGGGGAAGCTTAAGTGCTCTAAAACTACGTCACGCGTCACTCAAAGGATCTCTAAATTTGTCACGGATCGCTTAAATTTTCTGGAACTGTGTCCCGGGTCATTTAAGTGATCTGAAAATATGCCACGGGAAGCTTAAATGCTCTGAAATTGTACCACGGGTCACTTAAGCAATCTGTAAATGTTCCGCTTAGTTCATTTTTACAAAATTAAGTTTGAAGAGGGGCAGGCCGCATCAGATAACCCCCCCAGGGCCATATTTGGTCCACGGGCCAAGGGCCTTTATGCGATTTATCATTATATGGCTTAGAGGGTGGGGGTCGCAATCAATTTATTAAAGATAAATTTTGTGCTCATAGCCTTCAAATAACATTGAAATTAACAGAAATTGATTATAACAACATTTAAAAGGTATTTTCTTCCGGAATTTCAATTAAAAAATATTGTTTTGCATTAAAAAAATAAATTTTTGATCGTCGGGGAGGGGGGGGGGCGCACGAGCCCCTTTATTCCCCCCCCCCCATATACGTCTCTGATCCCGCCAATATGCGTTAGGAATCAGAGGGGCAGTGATGACGAAATTTTGCTGACAAGGTAGAGGAGGGGGGTCAGAGTTTTGCTGACAAGAGGGGGGGGGGAGGGTGTCAAAAATGGCTAAAAATTTGCTTACGTAATACTTGAACGGCCCCTTATATGTTATTGTTGTCAATTTCTATTCATTTCAATGCTATCTGAAGGCAAAAAAAGCACTCAAAATTTCTCTTCAAGAAAATTCTATTCAACAAATTCATTGCGACCCAATCCTAAACCTGTGGCCCGTGGACTAAATGTGGCCGTGGGGGGGGGGGGGGATCTTCTGATGTGGCCCGCCACCTCAAACCTAATTTTGTAAAAATGAACACAGTGGCACATTTACGCATTGGCGTACGTAAACGGGGGGGGGGGGGTAGAGTCCCCCCCCCTTCCAGAAGGAAAAAAAAATCTGAACCCCCGCCGCCGAGAAAATTCTGCGTACGCCTATGCATTTACATATTGCTTGAGTGACCCGTGGCACAATTCCAGAACATTTAAGCGGCACGTTGCATA
This sequence comes from Pholcus phalangioides, assembly GCF_987345545.1. Classification (NCBI taxonomy): domain Eukaryota; kingdom Metazoa; phylum Arthropoda; class Arachnida; order Araneae; family Pholcidae; genus Pholcus; species Pholcus phalangioides. The sequence continues at coordinate 818,610 of NW_028301617.1, read as the reverse complement.
TTTTCAAGTGGCACATTCACAGATCACTTGAATGACCCACGGTACATTTCTAGAACACTTGAATAGTCTGAGGCACATTTATAGATATCCCTTATGTGGCATGTGACACAGTTTTGGAGCACTTAAGCGGCCCGTAGTGCAGTTTTACATCACTCAAGTTAACCGCGGGACATTTCCAGATTATTTAAGTGATTCAGAGCATACTCACAGATCATCTGAGTGACACGCGGCACAGTTCCAGAGCACTTAAGCGGGCCGCTACACGTTTCTAGAGCACTTGGGCGGTCCGATTACATTTCCAGTTCACTTGAGGGATCCGCGGAACATTTTGAGATCACTAAAGTGGCTCTGTATAGGACTTATCAATAGAAAGAACGTTAGTTCAGGGAATGTTAGTCCACAAACTAGGGAAAGGTTTTGTCGTTTGAGTGGCCCACTTGAGTTGGAACCATGATGCAGGTTGCTTAAAAGATCTTTAAATGTGCCGCTGGCCAATTGTGTGATTTGGAACTGCGCCACAGGTCACTCAAGTCATCTACAAATATGCTGTGGATCACGGCCCTTCCACTAACCAAAGTAAATGAAACTGGGCCGCGGGGAACTACTACATTAGACCAGTGTTTCTTAACCTTTTTCAGCTCATGGCCCCCTACGAATCAGATTTTTTTCTCGTGGCCCCCCTGTCCTATCCAGGGCCCCCTCTACCCTCATGTAAGAGTGAGATACTTTCTATTTTTTTTATTATGAATGAAATTTTAATAAATCAGATCAATCTCTGGAATCCTGGCTAGGCACGGATTCAAATGGTGGATTATCATCTCTCCCAGGAGTCAAATTATATTGCAAAAAACGGTCTGTGTGAAATACAGGATGATTCAACGAACATGCACGATAAATCGGCCCTCCATTGCTCTGGCAGCCCTCCATACTCAGCTGGAAGTAACAGCTTACGTATGAAAATCATAGTACCAGATCCCATATAGTGCAGTCCCCCTCCCTCCATTATAGACATGAAGACCCGGGTCATGCCCACATAGATCCAAGGGTTAAGATACCCCTGGTTCTATGGACGGATCTGATGAATTCTGAAAGTAGTAATATTTTTCAACCATATGTTTCACTTTTAAAGGTTTTTCTCTTCACAGCTCTCTATGACGCCCTTCACCACCTGTCGTGGATCACCTTTCTTCTGATTTTCTCCCGTGCCCCCCCCCCTAGACCGCAAGGGGGCCATATGGCCCCAGGTTGCCACAATGCCAAACAGATCCGCAACTGCCTGGCCACCAACAGAAATGTCAGCCTGCACTGGGTGCGAGGTCATTCTGGTATCCATGGCAACGAGTTGGTGGATAAGCTCGCCAAGAAAACCACCAAATCTGTTCAGAGCACGATGATAATTAAGCTTTTTCCCTTCCCCCCCCCCCCCCCCCCCATGCCAAAAGACTTCTCAAAAGCCACTTATTGAAAATGTGGCAGGAGGACTGGGACGAACCTGAACACCCAGGCAGACTGATTCACGATATCCTACCTCGAGTCGGATGGAGGGCTGTGGGATGGTCCCGAGAGAAAGCCATTTTCTTTACTGGTCATGGACCATTCCCCAGCTACCTCGAGAGATTCAAAATATCTAACAACAACAAATGTTTGTGCGGAGAAGTCGGCACACCACTCCACTATGCCACCAGCTGTTCTTACACAAAAGACTTCCACCTGATCAAACCAAGGCAAGAGCTGGTGAAGGAGTGGTTTAGGAAGATCAGCCGGCTCGAAAAAGAATCACGAACACTTGAGAATCTCGTGCGCTACCTCGAAAAAGAGGGCATCGAGAAACTACACAGGAGAAGGATAGACATAGGCAACCACATATAACTAGACCAGAGCAGCCAACGAGAAGATCCAGCAGACTGGCAGCAACACGGCACATTGAACAATAAGTGAGCGACCAAGTCACGGCCCAAGAGACCCCCGGGACAAACTGTGATCAGGGCTATGAATGGTTGTGCATAAAAAAAAAATGTCGGTTTACATAGCGGCATGAGATCTTTATGTATATAATGTATATATCGTGTGCATATTTTTTGTCTTGCTTTGTAAATATTTTTTCATAAACAATAAAAAACCCGCATTAGCCCCCCACCCCCCGAAAGGGATTCGGCAGTAAATTGTCCCTAGACGATTTACCGGGGCTATTGTCGGTGAATCGTAATTGGCCCCAGGTCGAGAACCACTGCATTAGACAGTTCCATTCCAATGCCTCACAATGACTGAATAACGAAATGTTTGGTCACCATACTTTCACACAGGACTTTTTTTTGATAAAGTTATCATTCGGTTACAATTATCAGAAAGCTCGAGTCCCGATATGCTCATGTTAAGTGGCGTGTGTACTGTATTAATCATAGGCGAGATAGACTTGGAAGTCTGGGGAGGGGGGCACGATGATGATGATGTCCAGTGCCCTCTTAAGGCATGGGCCCACCCGGGCACGGCCCGGGAGCCTCAAGCGAAGGGGGCCTCACAAAAATGAAATCTGGTTGAAATTTTCGAGAAATTGTTTGGTAGGGCCTCAGAAAAATCAATAGGCCTGGGGCCCATGATAATCTTAAGACGGCCCTGATGATCTCAATTCATATATGCACACATTGGCGTACGCAAAGGGGGATTTGGCCTTCCGCTCCAAGCCTAGATTATAGTGTTATTTTGCAGGAAAAAACGTAAAACTTCACCCCTTGAGAAGAAAAAAAAAAGTGAAACCCCCCCCCCCCCTTGAGAAAATTCTGCGTACGGCGACTAATCTAATGTATACATTAGATTAGTCGCCTCCACCTTCGACGCTGGGGGGTGGCAATGCCCATCCATGCCCCCCCCCCCCTCATAGGCAGTGATAGACCTGGAAGTCTGGGGGGCACGATGATGATGATGTCAATTCATATATACACTCATTGCCATATTATATTCATATAAAATTTGCGCACCCAGAAGAAGTCGTCAAAATGAAACGAAATTTTACACATGTAAGTACTACGTTGATATAAGTAAGTGATTAGAAAATCCAAGAAAAAGGATCATTTATTGCAGAAAAAAGTACAGATGAACAGAAGTTTTAGTACTCTGTTGGACCCCCTCTAGCGCGAATGCACGATGCGATACGAGCGGGCATTGAGGCATACAAGTTCCGTATGATGTCCTGAGACATCTCGTTCCACAGTTGCTGTAAATACGCCTCTAGTTCGACCAACCTCGTAGGGTGTCCAACTTGCCGTCCCAAATGATCCCAGATATGCTCGATTGGTGACAAATCTGGGGATAGAGCAGGCCAGGGAAGGGGGGTAATGTGGCGGAGGCAGTCTTGTGACATCCTTGCTGTGTGTGGCCTAGCATTGTCTTGTTGAAAAATGGCTCCTGGGAGCCGTGCCATGAGTGGCAACACATGTGGCTGAAGGATGTTATGGACTGGGCTGTCATTGTGCCATCGATCAATATTAGGGGTGACCGTGTATCGTAAGCAATGGCACCCCATACCATGACACCAGCTGTGGGAGCGGTGTGTCGCTGTAAAGTGAAGGCAGGATTGAAGCGTTCACCACGGGGCCTCCACACACGAACACGATTGTCATCACTGCTCAAGTTAAATCTCGATTCGTCGCTGAAGACTACCTGGTTCCATTCCATTGCAGTCCAATCCCGTCGTGCTCGACACCACTCCAAACGGAGGCGTTGGTGTCATTGGCAGCACACGTAATGGGCACCGCGATACCAGATGTCCTTCAGCCAGGCGCCTTGCGATGGTTCGGGAAGACACAGGGGCCCGTAGTAAAGCTGCTGCCTGTGTCTGGATAGCGGCCAATGAGGCAGTTGGCTCTACGCGTGCGTTTCGGATGATGTGACGGTCTTCTCGACGACTGGTTTGTCGAGGGCGTCCTGAACCTGGTCGCCGTGTAAATGACGTCTCTTCTGTCCACTGGTCCCAACACCTCCTCACAGTAAAATCAGAACTGCCTAGTTGACGAGCTACTCGCCGAGCTGACCACACAGCTTCCATCATCCCGATGATTCTTCCCCTATCGAACTCTGACAACTGCTCATATGGTCTTCGACGGCGGCGTAACGGCATGTCTACCTCAGCATTTCCTTTGCAAACGATTAAATACACTCCAGCAAGCTCTGCTTACCTGTTTTATACTCCAAGGAGAACGAAGTTCAACGCCCTCTAGTGGCATTGCGCAACCACGCTGCATTTCTAATCATTTGCATATTTGCCCGGCATGTACCTTCAGGCCAACTTTCGTTTCGATCCCACAATTATTTCTTGGTGCGCAAATTTTTATGGCAATGAGTGTACATTAGATCGGTCGACTCCACTTTTGACGCTGGGCCCCCCCCCGTATCACCGCCTATGGGGTCATTCAAGTATTACGTCAGCATCGAGGGGGTTTCGGATTTGCTGACTTTTAATGACAAATGGGGGGGGGGGGGTTTGAAGGTTGTTGAGATGTGATCAACCACCCCTTTTTGAAGATATGAAATATTCTAAGCTGCTGACAAAATTTTGCTGACGGGGTTTATTTGTCTTTTATGTGCCGTTTCGGTAGTGAATAATGAGCTGAACGATGATTCTTAACTAATTTATTACGGAACAATATTTACAACTGATTCCCGGCATGTTCTCATTCCTTTGAAGTGTTGCCACCTTCGTACAACATAATACTGCTTATTTTCTGGTGTTGCCAGATACATGACACGGGGGGAGGGGGTCAGTGTTTTGCTGACAAGGAAGAGGGCCAGAAATGGCTGAAAATCTGCTTACGTAATACTTGAATGGCCCCTATGGTATTAATCATCAATGTCCCACTTGTTCCGTTCAAAAAATATGGTCAGATTATTATGTTTTTGTTTACTTACTTTTGCTACAGACTGAAAAAAAAATATGATAATATAGACATATCAACTTTAAAAGTTTTTTAGGTAATCCGATTTTGAAAAAATATTAATTTTATCATTTTTATAATGTCCGTTTCATTCTTTTTCACAAAAAAAAATTAAATCCAGCTCAGTTCATAGATCATGATGATAGCAGCTCCCTTCTTAACACCTAGCTCAGTGGCGTCTCCTTCGATTTTCAGCTTGAACTGAACAGTGACCTCGCGGAAATCGTAAACATGTAAACAAACATGTGCCGAGGAGGACGCTAAAACTCGAGAGGTACGGATCGTAAAACAATGTTCTCACCATGCCACGCGTCCAATAGATTGCTTTTAAGGACGCCGAGGCCGTTCCTCCATGAATTCCTCAGTAAATCATCGACCCTCAGCCCGGACGCGGAGGAAGAGGTAAACGGCGGTAGCAGCAAGATATTAAGCCTCTTCGCCCGGGAGCTGTCCTCGGCGTTCGGGTGCAACTTGTTGACGGCGAGGGCGATCTTCAGGAGGCGGCGCCGCGCCGAGTTCTCGAAGCTCGCGTCCCTGGGAATCGAGGAATTCCGGGACACGCTGGCGTTCTGCGAGGCCAACGTCCGGCTGAGAGACGTCATCGACAACCCGGCCATCGTGACCATGAGCTCGAAGATTCTGAGCGAGAGGCTCAGTTGCCTGATGGAGCTCGGGCTCAGGAACATCCAGGCCACGCACATCCTCAAGTGAGTTTTTTTGTGGATGGCTTCTTTAAATAAGTGACCTTGAAATATTTCCTCAAGCCTTGAGGTAGTGAGAAAGTGAGCGACCAAGTGAGTAGTCACTCATAGAACTGCTCACTCTGCCAGTAACTTACACGTTAACTAGCTTGCTCAATCGGTCACTCTTGCATTCACTAGTACACTTATACAGTCACACAATTGCTCACTCTGTCACTAACTAACTCCAACATTTGATCACTCACATGGTAACCAAGGCTCACACTGTAACAGGCTTGCTCAATCGGTCACTCTTCCATTCACTAATATGGTCACTAAATTGCTCGCTCGCTCACTAAACAGTAGAGTTCAATTACTCATTCACTGCCAAAGAAAACAAATAAACAACAAAATTGTGAGCACTGCCTATATTATTGAGCAAAGAGCACACCTTCGGCAAGGGTTCTCAACATTTAAAAAAGTACGGGTCACTTCATTGGTTTGAAACCATGTCACTGGCCACTTAAGTTCTCAACAGCCACTTGATTCATCTGTAAATGTGTGTGTGGGGGGGGGGGGGGGTCACCAAAATGATCTGTAAATGTGATACAGATCTTGTAAGTGATCTTTTAATGTGCCGCGGTACTTTTAAGTGACTGCAAATGTGTTGCAAATTGCTAAAGTGATCTGGAATGATTCTTTCTGAATGACCCTGTATACAAAAATCAAGGACCATACACCTCGCTACACTTCCATCTTGCATAAGGGACACCAAGTATATCAAAAAACAAATTTTGAAAGTCAATATCGTCTAATCAAAATCGAAACAAAAATTCCAAAAGAGGCTTTCGGGACAGCATGTTTACTGGCAAAAAATTGAGATGTCCTGAAACTCGGAACATATGGTAAGCCCATGTTGGGGATCACCGAAAAATTTTCTGGTCAAATAAGGGGAGGGATCATGCTTCAAAAAGTTTGCACACCACTGTAATAGGGAATAAATGGGGCAAAATGAGACAGTAAATCATTCACGGCCCGATTTAACTGATGTCAGGGCCTGGGGGTTAAGAAATAACACTGATCTGCATCATTGCGGAACAAATACCAAAAACATCTGCGGGGAAAAGTATATGAGCAATAATCATAAATTTACAAAAATTCAGAACTTATTAAAGGTGCCAATAATTGTTGTAATAATAATTATTGCTATAATATATATAATAATTATAATTAAATAGCTGGACGGCTCTAAAGACACCACGAATACAAGATCAATGAATTGTACAGTTATCTGCAAGTGACAAGTGTTTTGGCTCGTTTGGTAACGTGTGTCATCTCGCTGAAATATTTTGCTTTTCATTGTTTCAGTTTCAACTACATCATGGCTCAAACTCCCGATCAACTGAGACAGTACAAAGCCCTGAAGCTTCCCAAGGACGAATCCCAGATACAACTGGATCATCTCGTCAGTGGCTCCGCTGAGTTCCAGTCCGCCATGAGGTCAAAGATTCTTTCTGCCTATTCTAAGAACAGCACCCTCGCCACCATCAAAGCTGAATTGAATGCTGAGTTCCTCGCCTGGAGACTGAAGTGCTCCCACGAAATGGTCGAGAAATTCATGAAGAAACATTCGTCTCTCAAATCCGTCAGCATCAGGGGAATCGAGTCGACTATCGATGTACTGATCAGAGACTATGGACTGGATCCGTCAAAAGTGAGTAATTTTGATTCAAATTTATGCACATATGAATGTATAAGTACATATTGCATTTATATTACAGGGTGTTTAATCGTTATGGAGCACTAATGTCTGCATAGCACTTATTCAATTGCTGTACACAGAGCACAACATAATTATGAATAGGCTTTGGACGTGATCCTGGGGCTTCTCAGCACCTGTCACAAACCTCCAAAGAGCAGCTTTGCATCAGGTAGCTGTTAAGATCCCAGTGGGCTACCACCTGGGATCAGGGCCGTCTTAAGAGCGTCATGGGGTCCCCTGGGCCAAGTGGTTTTTCTGGCCCTACCTGGTAAATTCTAGAACTAAGTTCTCTACTAGACGAGTCATCTGAAAAATAATCCATGTAATTAGAAGACAGTTCTGGATCTGTATCAGAATTCAGTTCATCTAACAAGGAACATATTTTCGTCGTGCTTCAATTACTGAAACAAAAGTTCCCGCTTCCATAGAGAAAGATGCTTTTCATTGAATGGCCTCGCACATTCACATTTATATATATATATTTATTTTTTTTGAGATAAACCCAGATGAAACGAGTATTTCAGTGACATGGACAAGTTATGCCATTTGTTGAAAAATATTGATGATAAAGTGCCTTTTTGCAAGAATTAAAAATACGGGCAAAAACCAAAAAAGGGGAGGAGAAAATATTGATATATGCCCGTACACTGTACGGGGCAAGACAGTTAAGGGGTTAAAGCACTATTGGCAATCCACGAGATACATTCGACCCTTCTTCCCCTCCCACACACATTTGTCTGATCTGTTTTAAAGTTGAACCCTTGGGGAGAAGAGAACAAATTATTTCTCCAAATCAACGTATTTATTCAAAAAAATTTAACAAATACATTGTTAATTGTATTAGTTAATAAACTTCAAAATATGTTTACAATAACCGAATCCCAGGATTAAGCACTATAATCCCTATTTTCTGGGGCTGGGGGAAAAACCCAGGAAGTGTTAATTCCTAATGCTTATATATACACATACAGTAAAACCTCGTTAAGTCGTCACTCCGGTTAATTCATCATTTTTCTTCAGACCCTTCCAGCTCTCATAGACCACAATGTTATTAAACCCTCGTTTACTCGTTGCTAATTTCGGTTAAGTCGTCACTATGAAAAAGTTTGAGAAAGTGGAACAGAAACTATTTTTATGGCTCCCATTAAAAAAAAAGAGCTTGTTAACAGCATTGCCATATGCTTAAAAGTCACCATAAAATCCTATATACCCAAACGGAACAGTTTAAGTAACGAAAGTTATGCTGGGGAAGTTCATTTGCCGACTAAGGTTTTTGGAACATTGGGGAGTGTTCAGACCCACAAAGCAGAATGTTTAGCACTGTTCTGCGATGAACCCTCAGCTGACTGGACATGTTCTGTGGTAAAAATCCCCATACATGTAATAGTGGTTTTTTTTTGTACTTTTTCTTAAATTTCTTCCAAACTGTTCTGCAGTAGAGTTAATTGTTCTGCGGCGTACGTCACAGATTTTGGCACATTCTGCTTTGGGGGTTCAGGCTAGATCTCATTTCTGCCTGAACTCCATTGGAGCCCCAAAGCAGAATGTGCCAAAATCTGTGACGCACGTCACAGAACAATTAGTGCTGCTGCAGAACAATTCGGAAGAATTTTAAGAAAAAGTGCAAAAAAACACTATTATATATATGGGGATTTTTACCGGAGAACATTTCCAGTCAGCCAAGGGCTAGTCGCAGAACAGTACTAAACATTCTGCTTTGGGGCATTGGAGAAACTGGACAAACCACAAGACACCCAAGTTCTGTCGCAAGAAGCAACGTAAGCACTTCGCCCCCCCCCCCAGGAGGAGCAGGGGATCTCTGGCAAAATCTAAATTTATTGATATATATATATTTTTTCAAACCGTGCACAACTCAGGTCTATCGCCATAGGCAATTTACTACCTAGTGAGTTGTGCCGGAATTGTAAGTGTGTGTACCTAACAGTCTGAGTGTGTATCTAGTGTTGTGTAAGATTTTTCAGTGCTGCCATCTATATCTCAGAAGTGAAGTGAGTGATGTGTAGTGACTGAATATTTGTACTGTTTGCAGGCCTGTTGCTCTCTGTGGCGAGACTTTTTAACGGGGAGATCGGTTCGCATTTGCGCCTCGAAGTTGGGAACCACAGAAAACAAACTTCAGCCGACCACCACTGTGGTGACGGTGGGGCTCGAACCCGGGTCCCCGCGATGCGAGTCCGTCACTATGACCACTCGGCCACCACAGCGGCAAATTTATTGATATGTCAAAGATTACATATAGTGCAAGAAAATAAAAAATTATGTAAATCGAAGAATCAAATTAATCAAGTTAAAGTCAAAGTACAACGGCCACGGATAATAAATAATCATAGAAAGCATGGACTCTCCTAATTTAGGGCTTGAAATTTAAACAAAATATCTTTGTTGAAGAAAATTAGGCATTCTATCCCAAGTTGCGGTCTTCTGTTTACTTTTCCCTGCCCAGGGCCCCCTCCACCAAGTCAAAAGTGTTCGAGATTACTTTGTAGTTGCATCATGAACTACTGACCAAGAGTTAAAACACTAAAATTAAATCAGATGTATATGTAAAATTAATGTGCAATAGAGAGTTCTGTTATGAAGAAAAGCTACTTATTCAAACAGTTGCTCTGGTAGTCTAAATTAAAAATTACTGGTATAAATCTAAGTGCACAGTACATTTTACCACAATAATTTAAGTAATAAGAGATAAAAGAGATAAAAAATTGCTATTATTTTTTCTTTCGCAATCTGTAAATTTTACTAATATTGTTATTTTGATTCATACTTTAATAAATGTCATATTACTTTCAATTTATACGATTTTCATAACATTGCACATTAAATCTGACGGAACTCTGCCCTAAGTCGTCACTCCGCTTAAGCCATCATAATTTTTCGATAACTTGAGGTGACGACTTATTGAGGTTTTACTGTATATATATATATCCAATGAACCACCACAAGAAAAACTAACGTCATCTTGTCCATTTCAGATCAGCCATTCCCTCTTCATTCTTGCGTCAGACAACAGGAAACTCGGCAGCCTGTTCCGGAACGTCCAGGACATCCTCGGTGTAGACATCCAAGCGATCATACAGAAACTGCCGGCCGTGATCGGCAAAACAGCGGAAAGCTTGAAGAAAGTAGAGGAAGTGCTCCTCGAGTTCTACGCCTCGCCCGAGCAGCTGCTGTCCTGTCCGAAAGTGCTGTTGATGAACCCTTCGACTTTGCGTGAGCGCCTCAGGGGGCTGCATGAATCCGAAGACTTTAGGCTCCTTAAGAACAATAAGGATTTCCTGTGGCTGGCGATCCACCACAAATGGCTCAACTACAGGCTCAAGTTTCTTAAAAGCAGCGGAGTGCCTTGCTCTATATCTGTGTTCCTACTATCGCCGGTAAATTTCAAGAAGCGCATGAAACTCAGCAAAGGTTCCACGTACGGCAAAGACGTGGTGAGATATTTCACTGAGATATTCCAGTGCAATGAGCTGTCAGTCAAGAACCACGTAAAGGATTATCCTAACATGAGTTGCACGTCAATTCTCAATGCCGTGAAGGTCATAGACTTCTTGCTTAGCAGGGGGGTTTCGAAAGAACAGCTATGGAATGGATTGGGAATCGTTGCCTACGACTTAGAAACCATTGAGAAGTATTTCAACAACATGCCTTATTATAAGGAGTTCCAACCATTTTCTGAATGGAAAGGTCATTTCAATCTCATCCACCTGTTGATATACGCTATCGAGCGCAACAGCAGTTGTACAGTCGACCTCATACCAAAAGACGAACTTCCCGACATTGAGGAAACGGAAGAGGAAAACCTGGTGACAGATGAATCACCTGACAGTCCCGAGTTCTCTTACACCACGAAAGGTGACTTCACAGACTTTCGCAGCAATCAAAGGCACGAATGGGTCTCTGATGACGAAAATGAAGAAGAGGTATCCGATATGTACATGATGTGAAATTGATTGTGCATTTTTTAAATCTTATCGCCATGTAATATCTACGATTTTCTATCAAATCTAGTTCTTCATTTCCCTAGTGTGTGGATGTGAAATGTATCATTTCTCTGGTTTTCTATGCCTCAAACTGTGCTGCAGCTCATAGTCGTGTTCAGAAAATTCACTGGCAACAGTTCAACATGAGTGAATGATCGAGTGAGCAAGTGAACGAGTGAGTTGCATATCTCCATCAGGGCGAGAGAGCGACAGCTTTATTTAGTCCAACTTGCTGGATGCAAAATTAAAGGAGACCGCAAAACCTGCCTGTCATTAGAACTCACTAGGTCACTCACTCAATTACTTGGTAGCTCATTCTATCATTCACTCACTGGGTTGCTCATTATGTCACTCAATCACTCTCTCAGTATGTCAGTCACTCAATCACCAGGCCACTCACTCATTCAATGGGAGTGAATTTTCCGTAAATCCTCAGAGCTGGACCAGAGATTTGATGTGGTTCTTATAGTGGTCAATGGGAATCAGAGTGGATAAAAGAACGTCTGTAATAATTAGGGCAGTTATAAAAAAAGCTGCCTAAAACATCACGTCATCGAAATCAAACCAGTTTAACCAATCAACATTAGCCATGTCTTGCAATGGTCACTGCAAGTTCCAGATGTGGTTTCTTTGTTATATACACACTCGCAAAATTCATTCCTCAATGATCTTCGCATGTCAGAGATGTGTTTCGTCTCGTCAGCGTTGGAATAACTAGAGCAAGTTCTTTTTAATAACTACTGTAACATTTAAAATTAAATATAGTTATATAAGAACGATTACATATTTTTAAGAAAGGTGGACAGACGGAAGAAAACATGCTTTCAGAACCACATGGTCTGGACGAGTGTTCAACTACTTGTGTTGCTAGATTCTTATCTCTTTTTTCTGCTTCTTCCACTGGATCTGTCTGCATTGGGTGTTTCCGGGATGCACTCGATACACCACAGACGCTCTAAATTTGGTGAATTTTTCACATTCTTAGCGAACAGGAGCAGTTTCTTGGTGGTTACGACAGCACCTATACTGATATTTAGGCATTCCAACACTAGTTCATAAAGATGGATGCCATGGATCAAACCTAAATGCATAAAAGCTTTGATTTTGTTCTCAGTTCCCCTTTTTGTCATCATATCTGCGATGCTTAGTGCAAGGTTACCTAAACAACTCCATAGTCTTGTCGCCCTCAGACAAAGTGATGTTCTGGGCACCAGGGGCAGCTTGAAAGAAAAAAATCTACTCATGCCGGCCTATTTATGGTTCCCCGACCATGTTTTTTCTGGTTGAGAAACCATTTTCCACCCTTTTAGCTCAGATTTGTGTCTTTGCTGACCCCCTCCCCACCAAGCTGGGAGTACCCTTTAATCAATTGCTCTACTTACTGGTATGCAGGAAAATGATTCATTAAGACAGCCTTAGCTCAGTTAGAATGCTTAACAGCAGCCCAGTTGCGGTCAAGTGGTTATAGTGACAGACTCTCATCATCAAGAGGATGCAGTGTGGTTCCCAATTTCAAGGTGTGAATGCGAGCCATTCTCTCCTTTGTCATGATTGCATTTCCTCCCCACAACATATTTAGAAACCACACTTTTTACACCAGGAAACAACACTTCCAGTTTCTTTCCTTTCCTGGCTTGGAATTGTAAGATGTACACATTTTTTATATGTATAAGGTGCGTACAGCTTTTCTACAGCATAACTGTCTGTCAACACATTCCACAAACAAAGGAACATCGCGCTACTGTTGCACATGCCTGTTTGAAGCAATAAAAAACGACGTTGGTTGTCAGGTGATCGTACTCAACCAATGAGAGGACTTTTCAACCGATTTATAGTTAACACTGACTATGCTTTTTGGCAGAGAGAGAATAGGGCTGTTCGGGAAACGTCATGTCTAAATATGCTGTAACGCTCACTCTTTCACGACCCGGGAGGATGGTCCCTAATGATTAGTGGGCGAAACATTTTATCGTAACATCAATCCCAGTCCTGTTGAACCTGGCATAGAGGAGATGGCGGGGGTAGTGACCAACTAGTCTGCACAGACCGGCTTGGTTTGTCCAGGATCCCTTTATCCAGGCAGCTGTTCGTCGCTCTTCCTGCGCTCAAAAGTGGAGGTGTTTAGTGTGCCGGCAAACCGTTGGGGAGCAACCCTGAAAAAGCAAAACTGATGGGGTCCCCAAGACGACATGCCTTCGTCAGACGTCATTGTCGCTCCTGGACGAACCACGGCACTAGCAACAAGGTGGAGCTACACTGAAACATCTCCTTCGTTAGACGGAGAAGACGGCCTTCTTCCGACAACCCCTATAGAGATTACTGCTTTCCTTGCCAGAACGCTTATTCATAATCGTATGTACCGCAAATGCTCATCTCGGTTCCCCCTATTGTACTCCTTTCCTAAGCCCCCTCCCACTTTACATATGTACAGCTTTTTTTTCTTTGTCTTTTGCATGTACAGGGTGGGCAGAAAGTCCCTAAAAACTTTAAAAATTCATAAAAACCGGAAAAATAATCGAAATAAAAAACGGTTTGCAGGGTTAACACATCGCTAGATTCTCAGGAATTTTCTTTAAGACAGGGGGGAAAACTCAAAACAGCCGATAGATGGCGCTGGTACAATGGTTTGTTCATCATAGGACCCTTCTTTGAAACGCAATGCCCAGTAAATGGGTGGAAAACGGCTACGGTGAATGCGCAGCGTTATTTAACGCTTCTGAGCGAGAAGGGCGTGCCATGTTTGCGTGAAAGAGATGCGCTTTCCACCGTCACGTTTATGCAAGATGGAGCAACTAGTCACACTGCTACTCCGGTCAAGGCATTCCTGATACAGACGTTAGCAGGCGTTGCAGGTTCCCATGGCCTCCAGATTTGACACCGGCAGGCTTCTGGTTATATATGGGGATATTTGAAATCCCGGGTGCATCGATCGGGTCCATCCAATCTGTCGGAACTGAAAGATGCGATCCGCCGAGAGGTGTCATGTATACATCCGGACCTGCTGCACTCTGCCGTTACTGGATTTGTGACTCGCCTGCAATGTGTTACCCCCTGTGGTGGTCACGTGGAACACATACTGCTGTAATAAACGATTTGGAGGCATTCTGTTCGTTATTTGCGTATCTTTTCTTTGACTTGTGTACGTCAGCGTCCCCTATCGGCTATTTTTGAGGGGTTTTTTCCTGTCTTCCCGTGACCTAGCGATGCTAACCCTGCAAACCGCTTCGTATTTCGGTTATTTTTCCGGTTTTTATGAATTTCCAGTTTCTACGTACTTTTCGCCCACCCTGTATACATACATACAGTTTCTTTTCCTTTAACCACACATGCTCATCACTCAGACTCAGTTGTACCCCTCGATAAGGGCCCCCCCCCCCGCCTTCACATTTACAGTTATTTGCTTTTCTTTGTCTTTATATATTTCTTTGTGACCGCACCACTAGGCCCCCATTGTACTCATCGTTAAGGCCCTCCCGTGAAATAAATTTTCTTATTCTGGCTGGTTCTCCAGTCGAAAATAACATCGCACGAGTGACAGAGCCCTGTCGTGATCGGTTCAATTTGTGAATCCGAAGTTATTACCCGAACAGTACAATCCATCATCAAGAAAATATTTTTTTGTTCAAAATATACGTATTTCATTCGCAAAGGTTTTCAGTATGGTTTGCTAATATGGATATAAAGGCGGTAACACACGTAACTGCAAGCTCGACAAGCATGCACAACCTCCCTTTCGCCTCCTTGGTACAAGCATCAGTTTTTACACAACCAATTTACGGCAAATTCACCGACAAACAATGCGGCACAATTGAATGAGTGCATGAGCAAGTGAGCGAGCAAATGGGTGAGTTCACTCAAGACAGTGAATGTATGACCAAAGATAGAGTGAATGAGTAAGTGCCCTAGGCCAATATAAACTATAGCAGAAGGCCTCCGCGCGAAGCTCTTGACGTCACTGAAGAAGGCCATCTCATCTATAGCCATTGGATATAGCACTACAAAAAAGGGTAAAGATGGCGCATGCGTCGGCCTGCTATATCCAATGGCTATAGGTGAGATTACCTTCAGTGACGTCACGAGCTTCGCGCGGAGGCCTTCTGCTATAAATGTTGTTGCCTAGGCAGTGAATGAACAAGAGAATGAGCAAATGAGTGCCCTAGGGAGCGCACTCAGTCGGTGAGTAAATGAATGAGTAAAGAAAGAGGAATGAGCAAATGGGTTGGTCAAGTGAGCACATGCGTGAATGAATGAACAAGTCAATGAGCAAGTGAGAGACCTAGAGAGAGTATGAATGACCTATTGAGTGACTGAATGCGAGTTGCATCGCTTTTTTTCTGTGGAAGGGAAGGTTGTACTTTGGGTTTTGCATACCAGACACATTTCAATTTTTTTTTTATTACGTTAGGCACAGTTCGACGTATGCAAGGCAAGTTGCATTTCTACAAAATTACACGGAGATTCATGCACTCAACTCATTTGTGCTTACTCTTATACAGACGCTTGTACAAATAGATTGCACACGCATGCTTGTCCAGCTCGCAGTTACGTGTGTAGGTACATTAAACACACGATGCCCCTAGTTCTCGGTCCCCTAAATTCACAGACTTCTTACCAATGCCGCATCAATAACATCCCACTCGCTATCGCGATGAAACTACAGCACAGTACGATCACCACGACAGCGGCACCCGAAAGAGCTGGCCGAGACGGTTTCTCGGCCGGAATCGCATTCGTCTCGTTAATCATGAAGCCCAATGCCCATCCGAGATTCGTTCCTGAGATTTCGTCCATGAAGAATATGTTGCGCCAAGATCTCTCGTCGAAACCGTACACGTCGGTCAACCACTTCGCTATGAATACCGCGCCGAAACAATATTGTCCCAAGTGTTTGCAGTGTTCTTCCTGGCAGGTACGGTTCCGGACATCTCGCCAGGGCAGGCCGCACCACTTCTCGCTGATGTTCCCGAACGCTTCCAGGGACACGTTGGTGGCGTTGAGGAACTTCGTGACGTAATAGAAACCGGAAAACGCCACGAATTCCATGTCCGTGCTCGGGACGCTGATGTCGTCTTCGGCGCATATTTTGAAACGTTTCTTTCCGCACGTTCTCGCGTCGATCAGATTCTGAACCTTGCGTTTGCATTCCGCGTAGTTGCCGCTGCCTCTGAAGGTGAAGTTTCTCGACGCGTGCGCCGATTCGACACGTAGCCAGTCATCGGACGCTTTGGTGCTTGTGCATGGTCGTCCGAGTAACTCCTTCGCATTGACGGTCTCGACGTTTCCTTCGTTCAAACAAGGGTCATCGATATCCTTCGGGGAATCCATATCCTCGAGCAGTAAAGCCCTGTGCCTGTCGCGAGCTTTATCGGCGCCGAAACATAGGAACGAAGTAGAAAATAGCACGTGTTCACGTCCGTAGAGCTTCAGGTGAGTGTTTTTAGTGTCGTCGTTAGATGTTGCCGGGTGGACAGCGAATGCGATTTGCGTTGATGCACCTCCCATGTCCAAAGAACCGTACGTCTCACCATGTCCGTGCAACGTCTTCATCAGGAAATTCACTGCGATCCAGGCGTACATGCCTTCCTCGAATCCCGATATGACGTCCACTCTTTGGACATCGATGCGGGTTCTCCGCTGCAAGTCACATTTCATGCGCAGGAGTGTAAGACGGACATCCTGGGATTGGGACATGTTCCTCAAGCGCATCTTAGCGGTCGCTCCGACGTAAAGCGGCGTGGATTGTCGCGATTGCTCAGGGACCAGCGCCGTCACGTACCGGACACAATCGGCGACGTCAATGACGGGGTCCGGTAAGGAGGTGATGCCTGGCCTGTGTTTGCAATGGGCCAGCTGGACGACGTCGCCGGTTCCGTTCAGTTTGCTGCCCGTCCACTTGAACAGCGAGGCTTGGGTTTGGGTGGAGCCGGCGTCCACGACTACGCCGTAATCGAACGGGACCCTGCCGCCGGTGCTGGCGAACGTGGAGACGCTCGCGATGGCCGTCGCGATAGCGATGACCGCGGACACGCTTGCGGCGATGGCGATGCGTGGCGATGCCGGCGTCATGTGGCGGGTGGAATTGTTATTACTATGGCGGCGTCCTTGGAGGGGTGATGAAGATCCTCCGCCGCGGCCTGGAGTGCCCATGGCCGTCGCTGGACGCAGTTTAGCCATTCCGAAACCGAAATGATGTAACACGTCAGCTTTTCAAAACGAGGTTCAAGTCCAGTTGATCAACTGGGAGGAGACATGTTCGATGACATGCAATAAGATGCCGAAAGAAATTGATGCTCTGTCCCAAAGCGGCTCGAGATCTTTAATACAGCTTTGCCTAAAAGCAAACGTTAAAAAAAATGTCACGTGATTGTTTGCGACGCATGCGCTTTTTCAAGAAATGAGGGACAACGTCATCAAATTACAGACGTCTAAAATATAAGCTGGCCATATTTTCTCGATAAAAAGTACGGAAAATTTGTTTACCATCATGATTCCTCGAAAGACTGGTTATATTTTTGGAGATGATGATTACAAGGAAGAAAAGCTAGCAGATGGCGAAGGGGGTATGAAGCGCTACTGCAGCGCAATTTGGGACCCCCAAATAGACCAAGTACGGCTCTATCCATCTAGGAAGAAAATTCATCTCTGCCCCCACACGGACTCGAACCCCGGTCTCTCGTTTTCCGGACGAGTTCTCTGCCAACTAAGCTATGGAAACAATGTTTCTCCCTTGGACAAACGAGAGATCGGGGCTCGAGTTCCCGTGGAAGCAGAGATGAATTTCCTTCCTTCTAATCATCATCTCCAAAGATGTAGCCCGTTTTTCGACGAATCTTGTATTAACAAGTGGGGGGGGGGGGACATTTTTCTACATAAATTTGTTTATCGTCGTCAAAAATGATGCCTAAGGTTATAGCCGCTGTAAATTTTATTGCAAAATGTCCATTATTTTGCAACCAACTGTTTGGAAACTAATGCAATTCTCCCGTTTTACCTGTTTATCCTACTCCCAGTTCGACGGAACGAGATGGATGGTCACCTTACTTGCAAACGGCACTTTTTTTTCGGATATAGTTATCATTTGGTTATTGTTACCAGAAACCCTAAGTCCCGATGTGATCCCGGACTGTATTTAAATACTCTACTCCCTTATGCCGCTACCCGTTGGGCTATTTTCCACTTTTGCGAAGCGGCTCATTTTGGAGAAAAACGTCTTTCACTGCAAATTTAGTTAATTGTGGAAAAATTTCCCCTTTTGGGAAAAATAAACTCCTCATTTGTTGTTTTTTATACAGGGTGCCCCGTAAATACTAATGCGGCCTTTATCTCATGAACCGTCTGTCTCGGAGGGTATGATTCAAAGAATCATAAACTACTGGACAACGCTCCTTTCCCGCATTCATGTTGTCTCTTCCCAATTTTTCAGATTTTTAAATTCGAATATCTCACTTGGAAACTTTGATTTATTTTTATTTTTTTTGGTTCGCCTCAGGAGAGACAGGGCAGCGCTGTATTTTCACCCTCAATACTAGTGCAGGGTAATTTTTGAACGAATTTTGAGCAATTACGTTTTTTTTAAGTTGAAACTATACCTTTACGCAGTGTCGTCTTAACGCATGGGCCCCGGTGCTGAGAATCCAGGAAAAGGGATATCCCGAAAGGTCGAATCCCGGAAACCGAAAATTCACTCACGAAACATGATAAGACAAAACAAAAATCTACGGGAGCGACATGTTGCTCGCTTTATGGTCCAGTCGCCAATCTAGTGATTTCAGGCGTGACAGTAGGATAGCGTCGGCTTGAAGGGACCTCAAGGGGGCCTGCCTCACAAGCACGAGAATCAGTTAAAATTTTCGACAATATGCCAGGGAGGGCCTGAGGAAAATCAATTTGCCCGGGACCGCATGATGCTCTTAAGACAGCCCTGCCTCTCTACAACGGACGGTTGATGAGATAAAGGCCGCATTACAGGACACACCCTGTATAATAAATGTACTATATAAGGTACGGGGAGAGCCGCGTATAATCGAAAGAACCATTTTCCATCGGAATATTCTAGAAATGTCCCTGAATAAGCCGACATATATCACGACAGTTCCGCCAAATGGCTTCCGTAATTCCAGTGAAGTAGATCATATCGCATTTTAATCCACACAAAGGATTATATAATGGCAGTTTCCCCCATAACGCTTCAATGACTTCCAGCTGAGAGATTCAGCCTCATTATCCTCTCTCTCGTGCTCAGCCCATAAAATCGCCATCAAAAGATGATCAGCGACACAATTTCTCACGGCTAATCAGCTAAGATACTGGCCTGCCGAGTGAGGATCAGTGTCGAATCACTGAAGTGGTGATGATTGACTGAGGCCGTATCGGTTTCCAAGATGAAGGTCGCGCATTTTTTTATTTGGGTACAAACAGAGTGATTTTGGCTGTCATTTTTGCCCGGAAATGTGAGGACGCTGCCGTTAATAATAACATAGTAGCCATCTTTGTGTGTGTGTGTGGTTTTTTTTATGGGTGGCACCGGCAATTCGCTGTCTTTTTCGGTCTGCCTGTCACTGTTAGTGTCTTCGTGTTCGGCTTATGGGATGCCATCTACTGCGAGGTATCCGAAGGTGCAGGCTCTCCATGCGATGGGTAAGTGCTTTGTTTGGTTCCATTCACCTTTCACACTCTCTTTCGACCTTCGCTCATTAAGTCACCCTTTTGACCTGGCCCCTCATTCTCTAGCAGAGGCGCCGACATGAAGTAAACATTGAGGGGGGCTTGAAAGTTGCCAATCGTCCTGCATAAAAGGGACTCAAGCCCGTATGTAAAAGAGGGAGAGGAATTCTCTGCACATTGTATATACATTAATTTTTTTCTTTTTTTGGAGGGCGGCTCAGCCCCACTCTCAAAATTTATTGTGGGGGGGGGGGGGGAATGAAATAGCCTTAGCCACCTATTTTCTCTATAGGACACTCTTTAGGTTCCCCACTGTGATTTGGCTCCAATTATTCTGTGACACTTTTTTGGTCACTCACTGACCTCGCTTCCTATTTCAATCTTTTGGTCAACGTGCGGAAAGAAACGTTTCAAAATATGCGTCGAAGACGAGATCAGCGTCCCGAGCACGGACATGGAATTCGTGGCGTTTTCCGGTTTCTATTACGTCACGAAATTCCTCAACGCCACCAACGTGTCCCTCTGGAAGCGTTCGGGAACATCAGCGAGATGTCGGTAACCGTACCTGCCAGGAAGAAGATTTTTTTTTTTTTATACCGAACACAACTCAGGTCTATCGCCATAGGCAATTTACTACTTAGCGAGTTGTGCCGGAATTGTAAGTGTGTGTACCTAACAGTCTGAGTGAGTATCTAGTGTTGTGTATGATTTTTCAGTGCTGCCATCTATATCTCAGAAGTGAAGTGAGTGATGTGTAGTGACTGTATATTTGTACTGTTTGTAGGCCTGTTGCTCTCTGTGGCGAGACTTTTTAACGGGGAGATCGACTTCGCACCTCGAAGTTTGGAACCACAGAAAACCCAGGTCCCCGCGATGCGAGTCCGTCACTACGACCACTCGACCACCACAGCGGCCCAGGAAGAAGACTGCAAACACTTGGGACAATATTGTTTCGGCGCGGTATTCATAGCGAAGTGGTTGACCGACGTGTACGGTTTCGACGAGAGATCTTGGCGCAACATATTCTTCATGGACGAAATCTCAGGAACGAATCTCGGATGGGCATTGGGCTTCATGATTAACGAGACGAATGCGATTCCGGCCGAGAAACCGTCTCGGCCAGCTCTTTCGGGTGCCGCTGTCGGGGTGATCGTACTGTGCTGTAGTTTCATCGCGATAGCGAGTGGGATGTTATTGATGCGGCATTGGTAAGAAGTCTGTGAATTCAGGGGACCGAGAACTAGTGATATCGTGTTTGCACTCTTTTTGTGGTCACTAATATGCCTTCACACTCTCCAGGTCACTCTTTCTGTTGCTCACTGACCCTCGATCTCTGAGCAGGGAGCGGGGGCGTTTCATGGTTTTGAATCTCTTTTCCTATTCTATTTTAATTTTGTTCACCATAAATTCCTCAAATTTGCTGCCATGGGCCATAGTCCACTTAGCCCCCCCCCCCCCCCTCGACTACCGATCAATACACCTCCGCTCATGTCGGATGGGTCTGTTCAACACCTTCTATAGCAGAAAGCCTCCGCGCGAAGCTCGCGACTTCACTGACGTCGTGGATATACTGCAAAAAAGGGGTAACGATTTCGCATACGTCTGCCAATGGCTACAGGTGAAATGGACGACTTCAGTGACGTCAAGGGCTCGCGAGGAAGCTTTCCGCTATAGAAGGTGTTGCACCTCTTTGGAGAGAGCCATACTATCTTCAAATCTTTCCAATTCCCCTTCGGGATAAAGGTGCGGATCCACCGGTGGACGATCGCCAGGGTCATCGGAAGTGTTTCGAACGTGTGGGCAGTGGCGTCTTAACGCATGGGCCCACCCGGGCAACCTCAAGAGAAGAGGGGGCCTCACAAAAATGAGATTCGGTTGAAAGTATTTAGGATTTACCAGGTAGGGCCTCCGAAACACCACTTGGCCCGGGTGCCCATGATACTCTTAAGACGGCCCTGCGTGTGGGTGCTCATCTTCAGTTTGATGTAGGAAATTTAGATTTCTGAATCGTTTCTGGGAATGCTCGAACTCGTTCTACATATTTCTGTGGATCCTCGGACACCCCTGGCACCCCTTTCAAGCATAAGCGAATACCGGCTGTTCGAACGGTTGTGTGGGTCTATGTCGGTGTAATACAATTCTTTTTAGTGAACGGGGTGAGAAAAGGCGATCGCCACCTTCGCCCTTCCCCAGCATTCGCCTGTTTTCTCTAGAGCTGAATAATATGGAATTCGGCCTTTCTTCCTATGAAATACGCGACGCCCCATTCCTACACATCAGCCTGCTGGAACCTGGTTAATAAGGGCACAATAAATTGCCATGTTCATGTCGTATAACATGTATGAAGAGCTTGGTTATATACACACGACTCTCTGATCCAGGTCTGACGAAGGAGTTTCTTCCGTGGCCGACCAAACGGCAGCTGACATTCCTGATGTCGTTGGCGATCGGGCGGATGCTGGTCCACCTGCTACGCGAATCGCCCCTGTCGCCGCTGGCCCTGCCGGAACCGGGACACGAGAAGACTCAGTGGGAATTCCACTACGTCCCCGATCACAACGTGGTGTCACCATCCGAGTATGGCGACGTCGGTCATCGTCCGGATTTCAATTTGCTCGTGAGTATTCTTCTCTTTCGTTCTAGTGAAAGCAGTAGTGGTAGTAGCACCTGAGTGGCGTGGTGGTAAGATGCTCGTCTACCCGTCCGTGAAGTTTTGCCCTCAGGTCCCAGGTTCGACCCGGTGGAAGAATATAAATAAGATATTTGCCCCCAACAAGCTCCCATGGCGCCTTCACCAAACTTGTTGGTGTGCAGTAAGTTGCAATATAGCGATATGATTGGGTTTGGTGGAGTAGTAAAAACGGGTAACAATTTTCTAAGGGACAACAAGACTTTGTGCTATTACTTAGGAGCCATTCAAGTATTACGTAAGCAGATTTTCAGCCATTTTTTACCCCCTCCCCCCCGTTGTCAGCAAAATTTCGTCATCAGCTTAGAATATTTCATATCTTCAAAAAGGGGTGGTTGATGACGTAAGCAACCTTCAAACCCCCTCCCCCCGTCATCAAAAGTCAGCGAATCCGAAACCCCCCCCCCCCACAATGATGACGTAATACTTGAATGACCCCTTATGGTGCACACTGTGCAAGGTATTCAAAAAATGCATTGTACCGGTCGCGTAATTACAATCCCTACTTTCATAGTAACGCAGAAAGCATTAGCCGGTAACTGGTTACTTACGAATCTAAATTTCAAAGTTCATTAACGAAAAATGAAAGCATTTCTTATTGAATCAGTAAATGATGGCTTCGCGAGCCGTTATTATATTATTATCTTCTCGATGCACATGAACCGCATTTGATTAAATCAGAAACAAAAATGCAAACATTTTTCAGTAAATCAGCGAATGACAGCAAAAAAATTTGGATGGGTTTCAGACTGAATCAAATACACAACCTACGGTGTACAGGAGTCTCGTATTATAACCATTACTCCAACGGTGCATGTCGGATTCAAGCACGATTAAATGCATCTATTGTTAAACGTCGCCAGCAAACATTTCGCCATAAGTGACGTAATGGTTCATCACTCATTTCTTCAGCCAATCACGAGGCGCTAAATTTCAACAATGAAGCTAGACATGTAGAGATTGTTTATAATCCACTGTGGAAGCGATAAACAGGTCACGCAGCTGTGTCGGTATTCGTAAGACTGATCCTATTGTACAGAAAGGAGACTGTCGTCCGCCAGAAACGATTTTTTCCGGCGACAGCAGCAGACGACCCACAAAATCCGGAGCGAATGGGATCATACGTGTCTTGTCTTATCTCCGCAGGCGCCGTACGGTTGATTTTTTTCGCGAAGTTGTGAATTCAGTAGCGTCACAGACAGAGATTTCGACTTTTAAAGGCCAGGAGTGCACGATGGTTATTCTCGGAGGGGGGAGATATTGAGCTGAAGATTCGGGATTGAGCCATTTTGGAGCACATCTTCAGTATTATGTAGAGAATTTCGATTTCTGAATCAATTTTAGGAGTGCTCGGTGCCCGTTCTACAAATTTCCTTGGGTGCTCGAGCGCAACCTGCACCCTTCTCAAGCATAAGCGGATACATGCCCTTCAAACGAGAGGGGGGGTGGTTGTCCACCTCCCCTGATGACTAAGGTCAAAGATATTCGGTTAGCCAGTGAATATGTGCGAATTTTCGGGCCATAAAATTATGGGGGAGGCCCTTTGCAAATGCCTCACTCGGAAATCCGGTCCTGGCAGTCTGGGCATCTCCCGGCCAGTTTAACACATGTTTATCAACAGGGCTGGGCAAAGTGCAAAAAAAAAAATATATAGGAGCCAGAACAATTTTTTAGGCGCGTAAAACTTTTATAACCAGAAGAAAAGGTTTCAAAGTTCTTTTTTGGCTTTTTTAGGGCACACAGTGAACCAACCCTCTTTCATGTTGGCAGACATGCAGCTATAAATTCCAAACATCTTGTGCTGCTCTCAGCCTGCAATTTAGTAATTACGCAAAAATATTAGGTGCCAATACCAATTTTTAAGGCGCCAGATGGTGACGTAGTGCCTGCTTATTAACCTCTAGCATTTTTTTTTTTGCAGAAATGGAAGAAGTGGATATACAGGTACAAATTACCACAAGTGATGAGTCCTACCAATCACGTCTACGCAACTGATTACCGCCTGGTGCAACAACATGATCGGGACATGAATAATGTTCTCAGGGAGAACGAAACGCGAGGAATATCTGTCACGTAAGTTGAAAAATGTCGTATCACCAATTGCTTTCCCAATGTAACTATAGTTTTAGTTCTTCCAGATGACAATACCGAAATCATCACCCATAATGCATCCGTATAAAAATATTGTTAAACTGTATCTCACGACGCTCAACGGGCAATACTTGTATTGTGACATGACGTGGATAGTGTGTAGAGCTTGATTGTACTGTAAAGGCCGAAATACTGACGGAAGGTCATTAGGGTCCGTTCAAGTTTACGTCAGCGGAGTTTTAGCCATTTTTGACCCCCCACCTCCGTCAGCAAAAGTCACCTCCTCGTCCCTTCACAGAAAAATTTCTCCAGCTTTGCCCCCCCCCCCTCTCCTAACGCATATTGGTATCAGAGACGTATGCGGGGGGGGGGGGACATAAGGGAATTGTGCCCCTCCAACCCCAGACGATCGAAAATTTATTTGATGCAAAACATATTCGAAAAAAATTGCAATTTCCCAAGAAA
The DNA here is from genome assembly GCF_987345545.1 of Pholcus phalangioides. NCBI lineage: Eukaryota > Metazoa > Arthropoda > Arachnida > Araneae > Pholcidae > Pholcus > Pholcus phalangioides. The sequence goes on along the minus strand of NW_028301617.1, from coordinate 793,330 downwards.
ATATCTACATGTTGTTATAATCAATTTCTGTTAATTTCGATGCTATTTCAAGCTAAGAACTCAAAATTTCTCTAAGACCATGTATGGTAAAGCCATGTTATAGCCATGGATGTAAAGCCAAGGTTCTCTAAGGGCCTTATTCACCGACATGGTTTAAACTGTAGTCACAATTTTTGGATAAGAGATCTACATAGATTGGTCAAAAACCTGACTTTAACCAATCCGTGCCGATCTCTTATCAAAAAATTGTGACTATAGCTTAAACCATGTCGGTGAATACCGGCCTAAGCCATGTATGGCTTAAACCCTTGGCCCGCCACCTCAAACCTAATTTTGTAGAAATGAACTAAGCAGTACATTTTCCCAGATTACTTAAGTGATCCGCGACATAATTTTTTTTGTCCCACCGGTGTCCGTAAAAGACAGTCCGTTTTACTGTACTCTAATGGCTCCTAATCCAATGTGTTTTCATGTTTTTACAGACAGCCTGTCTTTGGACACCCCGGACAACATCCAGTTGAAAGACGAAGAAATTCACGTTCCTGTTTCTTGCGCGGGACATCCTGGATGAGACATTGGAACAATCGATTGGCGTGGGAACTAACCCGTGGTATCGCCACGGACAACGGACCAGACACGAGTTTCTGCTGGCACTGAATGCGTTGAGTGCGTGCGTCTTCAAAACTTTGAACATTTTCTCACGAGCGCCACCATCACACAAGATAGCGTGCTTTCGAGGTCAAGTCTTCATACGTTTTATTCATGGCGTGTTAAGATTTGGCTACACATCGCTCTTTTTTTGTACATCTGTTATTCAGCTCTCGGTATATGCGAGGGATGGCTGGTCCTTCAGCTGTCATGATATTCGATGATTAGTCTAGTAATTGGTTAATGCCATAGAGCAGAGGGTTCTTAACCTATTTCAGCCGCCTCCCAAAATCAGCTTCGTGACCCATAGGGGACTGCTTGTTTTCCGAAACTAGTGCATTTATAACAGGACTATAAGTAGACGAATCATCTAGGAAGCTCCTGCGTCGTGAACCATAACTCAAGAATCCCTGGCAGCAAGCGGATTTGAGCGACCCATAAGAGTTAATAACCCCTACCATTGAGTGAAATTGGTTTCACTGGCCGCGATTTGATTTGGCGGCACCATGGAAAAAATGTTAGCGCCAATTATCGCCAAAAACTAGCAAACCTAAAATTTCAGCCGATAACGTTCCCCCTATGGATGAAATGTCTGTGGACTGCGTAAATGAGTTTCGAAGGCACAAAAACCGGTTGCATCTCTCGCTAGTATATTAATGTATGAAACTGAGATAAATCACAAAAGGTCTCTAAAACATGAGCTCCATTTGTACAAATAGGCATTGCGGAATGTAGAGCGATCACGTGACCATATATTAATGCGCGACGAGCGTTTACGACATCGTTTTTGAACAGCTGGCTGCTCAAATATTGCAATTTTCAATGCGATTGTATCAACATTATAAATTAAGGTTTAACATGAATGTCACAGGTTCGTTGCTGGTCAATAAAAAGCGTTTTATCATCAAAAAATTCGATCTTTTAAATATTTATGTTTAAAATCAGATTGCGGAACAACACAATGCCGCTCCTAGTCTCGCGATGGAGTATATATATATATAAACTGAAGAGCCAAAAAAACTGGTACAGGCATGCGTATGCAAATAAAGAGATATGGAACCAATCAGAGTACGGCGCTGCGGTCGGCAACGCCTGTATAACACAACAAGTGTCTGGCATAGTCATTGTTACATCGGTTACTGCTGCTACAATGGCAGGTTATCGAGATTTAAGTGAGTTTGAACGTGGTGTTATAGTCGGCTCACGAGAGATGGGAACGACATAGCATCTCCGAGGTAGCGATGAATTTGGATTTTCACGTACGACCATTTCACGAGTGTACCGTGAATATCGGGAATCCGGTAAAAAAATTAAATCTACGACATCGCTGTGGCCGGAAAAAGATCATGCAAGAACGGGACTGACGAGAATCATTAAACGTGACAGACGTGCAACCCTTCCGCAAAGTTCAATGCTGGGCCATCAACAAGTGTCAGCGTGCGAACCATTCAACGAAACATCATCGATATGGGCTTTCGGAGCCGAAGGCCCACTCGTGTACCCTTGATGACTGCACGACACAAAGCTTTACGCCTCGCCTGGGCCCGACATTGGACTGTTGAGGACTGGAAACACGTTGCCTGGTCTGACGAGTCTCGGTTCCAATTGCTTCGAGCTGATGGACGTGTACGGATATGGAGACAACCTCATGAATCCATGGACCCTACATGTCAACAGGGGACTGTTCAAGCTGGTGGAGGCTCTGTGATGGTATGGGGCGTGTGCAGTTGGCATGAAATGGGACCCCTGATACGTCTAGATACGACTCTGACAGGTACGTAAGCATCATGTCTGATCAACTGCACCCATTCATGTCCATTGTGCATTCCGACGGACTTGGACAATTTCAGCAGGACCCTACACGTCCAGAATTGCTACAAAGTGGCTCCAGGAACACTCTTCTGACTTTAGACACTTCCGCTGGCCACCTAAATCCCCAAACATGAACATTATTGAACTTATCTGGGATGCCTTGCAACGTGCTGTTCAGAAGAGATCTCCACCCCATCTTACTCCTACGGATTTATGGACAGCCCTGCAGGATTTCATGGTGTCAATTACCTCCAGCACTACTTCAGACATTAGTCGAGTCCATGCCACGTCGTGTTGCGGTACTTCTGCGTGCTCGCGGGGGCCCTACACGACATTAGGCAGGTGTACCAGTTTTTTTGGCTCTTCAGTGTATATTTCATTTAAAACGAATAGCGTGATCCGTTCTTGGACATTGTTGTCGGTAAAGTTTCTGGACATGAAAGGATTCAATAAGGCGATCGCCCCTCCCAAGAGCTGAATAACAATTTGCCTGTCCCCTCTCGAAATACCTTGGATTCCCGTATGGGCCATATAGCTCCCCCCCCCCCCTTCTGGTCGCGAGACATTCGAGGGGGCCCACGGAAATGAAGATAGAGTGGGAAGTTACCACCCTGACAGGTGGTTGTGTGGGTAGCAGCACGGAGCTTAGGAAAAGATATACAGATGTGAAGAAAAATAAAGGGGTTTTAAGTGAAATACACATTTTATCGTTTCATACCGTGCACCGCCCAGGCTCTATCGACCAGTCAATTTTAGGCATTGCCCCGGATGAGGGATCTGTGCGGTCTCGGGTGCTTTATTATATATAAATAATGCATAATTTCTGTGGCCAGGTCCTGGACCACGTCTTCCCTCCTTCGCTTGTTGGCTCTTAAGAGGAATACACCGGGAACAGACTAATATCCATATCCAGCAGCACTGCCAATGGTCAACACATACATGCATTCTTAATCCATGCCCCCACCCCCGTGACCTCAAACTTAACTTCATAAAAATTAACTGACACATTCCCAGAATCTCTCAAGTGACCCCGCAGCAAATTTACTAGCAAATTAAAAGACCCGGACCGCGGCACTAACTTCTAATTTCACGTAAGTGTGGTCTGAGACACATTCCCCAGATCATTAAATATTGAGCACATTTGGTTGGATCAGCGGTTCTCAACTGGTACTCCGTGTGCACTTCTCAGGGGCTCCGCGGCGACTCAAGGAAATCATTCAATCGACCCGGGGCGTTGTTCCAGAACATTTAAGTGGCCTGCACTCTCAAAAAAGATTGATTGACTCACATGGGTACGGTCAGGGGTTCAACGCAAGGGCGTAGCGGGGGGGGGGGGACCAGACCCCCGAAATGTGAGAAAATGACCGAAAAAAGGGAAAAAGATGGCCAAATCCATTGCTCTGTCACTTTGGTCCCCCCCCCCCCGAATGAAATTTCTGGCTACGCCCCTGGCTGGTTCAACGCCCATAGGTCGCATCCATGATAAAATCTAGTTGAGTATGTTTGCATAATGGAGGCTCGATGTCGTAGGCGTCTTCACTTGATGGATGTGGTGCATTGAATTTGAATTCAGATCGAAAAAGTGATTGACAATGCAAAATGGCTTTTAAACGAATGCAATCGTTTATTTAAAAGAATATCATGCACGGAATTAAAACATATTTTTTTTCTACTCAAAACGAATGGGATAAAGCCACTAAAAACAAACATGACAACACAAATCACGTGATCTTAGACGAACCAATGGCTGTTAATCGATCATTGCAAACTCCTCAGCGTCTCTCTGAAAAGATGGAAAATAATCGGTAATTCTGTTACTGTGCAGAATACAAAAAATTGATACTTGTTTGAAAAATCTCACGCTTGTTTCAACGAACACGCGACTGTGGCGCCATCTTTTAGCTGGAGTTTTGACTAATTTCGGAAACTGGCTCAGGCGTCGTCTTTTAAGCCGACGTTGCGATTTCGGAACGAGTACGCGACCGTGGTGTCATCTATTAGCCAAAGTAACTAATTTTACAAGACGGCTTATTTGAAATCGCACGCCTGTTTCAATGGGCACGCGACTGTGGGGGGACAAAGTTTCTCATAGCCAAAGTTTTGCCAGATCTCGCAAATCGGCTTGTTTCAACGGGTACTCGACTGTGGTGCCATCTATAAGCCAAAGTAACTAATTTTACAAGCCGGCTTATTTGAAATCTCGCACTTGTTTAATCTTTTTTATCTACAACTGTTTTCACAAGATATGGTATTTCAAAGTTCTTTCTGAAACATCCCGTATAAATTTAAGTTGTTAGGTGCCGTTCAAATATTACGCCACCAAATTTTTAGCCATTTTTGACCCCCCCTTCGTCAGCTCTGCCCTCCAAAGAGGTCATTCAAGTATTGTGTCAGCATCGATGGGGTTTCCGATTCGCTGTCTTTTGATGGCAAGTGGGGGAGGGGGTTTGGATGACAATGCTTACGTCATCAACCACCCTTTATGAAAATATGAAATATTCTTGATGGTATCTTACTCGGTGCACCAAAAACGAGAAAAATCTTTCGATAGTTTGCGGGCACTTGAAGTAACATCTCCCTATTGATAAGTGCCCTACAGAGTCACTCAAGGGATCTCTAAATGTGTCACGGATCGTTTAGGTGTTCTGGAACTGTGTCCCGGGTCATTTAAATGATCTGAAAATATGCCACGGGTCACTTAAATGCTCTGAAATTGTACCACGGGTCACTTAAGCAATCTGTAAATGTTCCGCTTAGTTAAATTTTTACAAAATTAGGTTTGAAGAGGGCAGGCCGCATCAGATAACCCCCAAGGCCATATTTGGTTCGCGGGCCAAGGGCCTTTATGCGATTTATCATTATACGGCTTAGAGGGTGGGGGTCGCAATGAATTTATTAAAGATAAATTTTGAGCTCATAGCCCGCAAATAACATTGAAATTAACAGAAATTGATTATAACAACATTTAAAAGGTATTTTCTTCCGGAATTTCAATTAAAAAAATATATTTTTGATCGTCGGGGGGAGGGGAGCGGGACACGAGCTCCCCATGATCTACCCCCCCCCCCTCCTCCCCCCGTAACCCCACCAATATGCGTGAGGATTCAGAGGGGCCAGAGCTGATGACGAAATTTTGCTGGCTAAAAATTTGCGTACGTAATACTTGAACGACCCCTAACGAATATTGGTGGGATCAGGTACGTACATGGGGAGGGCGGGCTCGTGCCCCCACCCCAGACGATCGAAAATTTATTTTTTTTGTTTTAATGCAAAAAATATTAATCATAAATATTCATTGCGACCCACCCTTTAAGTCATATATGGTAAACCCTTGACTCGCGAGCCAAATACGGGTCATAATTACGGATTACTTGAGTGATTCGTGGCACAGTTCCAGAGCACTAAAGCGGCCTGGACACATTTCCTGAGCACTAAAGCGGCCTGGACACATTTCCTGAGCACTTGAAGGACCCGTGAAACATCTGGAGATCACTAAAGTGTCTCTGTAGGGGTCTTATCAATAGGGACAATGTCAGTTCAGGTGCCCACAAACTAGCGAAAGGTTTCTCCCGTTTCTGGCCCACCGAGTAAGATGCCATTAAGAATATTTCATATTTCCATTAAGGGTGACGTAAGCATTATCCAAACCCCCTGGTCATCAAAAGTCAACAAACCTGAACCCCCCCCCCCCCCGCCCTATATTGATACTGACGTAATACTTGAATGAACCCTTAGCCCTAGTTTCGTATCCAGAAACACGTAGAATCCGGTACTCACCCGAGCTTCCTGGAGAAAAGCCGCATCTTCCCAGCGTACTTCAGGAGTTCCTCAATGGTGTCGAAAAGCTCCGGTATCGAACTCGAGTATCCGAACAGCGACGATTTCAGGTACGACGAGGCCCTCACGGAATCCAGCACCCGGGCGACCACCTTCACCAGGGAGTTGTGCTCGGCCACGGGAAGCAGGAGGCTCTGGAACAGAGAGCTGGCCGTCACAGCGTTCAGGCCGAACTCCGACAGAGGTTGGACGACGAACGTGGACAGCAGTGAGCTGCTCATGAAGGTCAGAGCCGACAGCACGATGTAAGGCAGCTTCAGGAAGAACATCGCGGGAATGCCCCTTGGCTGAATCTCTAGATGGACCGGGAAATAAAAAGATATCGCAGTTAGTTATTGTCGATATGAGTTAACACGCTGAATAATCACCATCAGAACCCCTTTTTAGCAATATTTTGGGGCCCCGGGTAGAAGTGATGTTACGGAGACCCGTGCCTGGCTAGAAGTACCAATCCACAAATACCATACTTACTCTTGAAAGTAGTAGCACAAATTAGACAGAGGCGGATTTATGGTTTGTCTGCCCTTCTCCCGTTTTAGTCTAATTTTCGTCACCACTCATTCTCCAAATTTGCCACCCGTGTGGCTCTCCCCCCCCCCCCCCGTCAACATGCATGTGCCATCGTGTTTTGTCGCACACACGTTTGCACACTTTTTTGGTCACTCTCTGACCATGTGATCCTTTCCTCTCTAGGTAAATGTTTTGGTCACTCACACGCTCTCACTGTCCTGGTTCACGGTTCTTGGTCATTCTTTAGCTCTCTCACCGAGCTGATCCCTCGCTCTCTAGATCACTCACTGACCTGGTACCTACTGGCATGCTTTCTTGGTCACTTTTGGCCGGTCCTCACTGACCTGGTCCTTCACGATTACACACTGTTACTCGTTTGGTTACTCCATGTGCACACTATCTTTTGACTGACCTGGTCCTTCGCTTTCTAGGTCCCACTCATGCTTAAATATCCTTTGGTCACTCCCGTTGAGCACACATTTTCTTAATAACTCTTTTGGCCGCTCACTGACATAGTCATCTGTTTTCGGTCACTCTTTTGGTCGCTGACCCACCTGATCCCCCACTCTAGGTCACTCACATGCTTGCAAGCTTCTTTAATATCGCGTTTTTGGGGTCCCTTCGGTATATTATGTTGGGCTCTTGATCACGATTGTCAAATACAGTTAGAAACTCACTTTTTCTGGGAAGGTATGTGCAGTGCCGTCTTAAAAAGTCTCAAGTGCTCGGGGAAGGGGGGGGGGTCCGAATAAAGATATTTCATTTCAAAAATGGTGTCCATCAATGGCCTTGGAGCGAGGGTGCTCCAGCACCCACAGCATGAATCACAAGCAAAAAGTACTGTGCAGCACAGTTCCGAGGAGCCCCGAATTTATTCAGATTCGAGATATTGAGTAGTTCAGGATATTCAGCCGATCACGCCACCCCCTCCCACCCCAAAATGCTTAAAACAAATCAAAATATCCCCCATAATACTCAAGCCGAGCACCCACAGGCCTAGAACACTCCCGACGCCCCTGGTCTCGATACAGCCTGATCGCAAATTAGATGCATCATAATCGGCTTTCATAGCATCGATCACGACAGGAGAAAAATATTGCATCGTCGATCAAATTTACTAAAAAAACATTTTTTTTGTTGTTGAAAATCATTTCTTTTATTATTCTGCTGCCCAGTGCAAGTGCACCTTCCACGGCCCGCCGAGGGAAAGTGATAATCTGGGGCTTTCCTTACCTGGCTGGAAATATACCGCGTACTTATTTTTAATTCGTATTCGCGAAAATCGCCGAGCCAGATTGTTATCTTGCAGGCCCCTTTACGCAGTAGGGAGCCCATGTAGTAGGGCAGCCCTGTTCGCATCTGCTCAAGTGTGGTCCTGCCCCCTAATAAATATTTATAAACGGTTGCCGTGTCGTCTGATCATACCGTTATTTCATAAACAGCTCATCTATCGTAGGAAATTGACAAACAGCTCATCTGTCGTTGATGCTTGACAAACAGCTCATCTGTTGTAGACGTTTGACATGCAACTCATACGTCGATGTTTGTCAAACAGCTCATTTGTCTTAGATGTTTGGCAAACAACTCATCTGTCGTAGATTAAGAATTATAATATGTATAGTATTATAATAAGAGCTCTTCTGTCGTAAATGACTAACAGGCAGCTCATCTGTTGTAGAATTTACATAGAATTTTCATCTGTTGTTGATTGACAAACAACTCATCTGCCGTAGACGTTTGACAAGCATCTGCCACAGAAGTTCAATGAACATCGGATCAGTTGGTTTTTTCATAAACAGGTCGTCTGTCGTAGTTGACAAAAAACGCATTTGTCACTGAAGTTTAATAAACAGCTCATCTATCGTTAATATTTGACAAACAGCGCTCATCTGTCTTAGATGGTTGATGACTGAAAGGTCGTGGATTTTTCATAAACAGCTCATCCATTTCAGAAGTTTGATAAGTAGCTCATCTGTCGTTTATTTTTGATAAACAACACTCATCTCTCACAGCTGCAGCTCATCTCTCACATACAAGCTTCCCTATCGTATCATCTTCCCAACCCCGACACAAATTTCAAATTCCCATGTAAAGTGTTCAGTTCTTAAGAGCGGCCTATCATTTAAATCGGAGGTAATTTCACACTAGGGTAGGTTCTAAAGGTATATTAATATGGTAGGCTACTGATCGGTTCAAAGTATCTACGGTAAACCCCCCCCCCCCCGTAACGATAAATCCCTACGACGATGTTTTTTTTCTTGATCCGCACAGTATCGTTATATCAAGATTTCACTGTATTTACATTAAACAGGTTAGGCCTACTCACCAGATAACGCATCCACACTAACGACATGATCGTTGTTGGCAGAGACATCGGAGGCATCTCGACCTTGTGAAAATCTGACGAACGCACACAACACAAACAACGAGCAAAACATTGCTGTGTTTTAGATCTAATTTACAGTTTTTCCCAACTGGTGAATTCCAGGAATGCTAGATTTCTCTGTAATGTATAACACTAGGCACGACACTAATAAAAGGGGACCTTCAAAGTTAACCGGGTTTGCGTCTATACTAGATACGATGTGAACGGCTGGCTCATCGATGATGACAGCGCCACCTGTGCACTCGTAACACTTAATCTTAAGAGGATCTGTCTCTCTCCCCCCCCCCCCTGGGACGGGGAGATCTCCGATCCAGGATTTTCCACTAACCTCTTTCTAGTGAATTGATTTCTGAAAAACTAATCAAATTTATCCTGGGCCCCTGAGGCTAGAGCCCCCTCGGGGGTGAGGAAGGCACTATGAACCCGCAGTTCAAGAGATTCTGTGTGTGTGTGTGGGGGGGGGGGGGTGGGCTTCCCATACCCCCGTTCCCAGTGCTATCGTAATGCATGAGGCTGCCCAGGCCGGCTGGGGGGCGGGGGAGGGTGCCTCGTGAAAATGAGATATTGTTAAAATTTCCAAGAGAAGGCATTTGAATTTGTAGGGGAGCAGTTCTAGCCAGGTAGGAATACCTTTGAAAAATCACCTTGGTCAGGGCCCCCATGATGCTCTCAAGTCGGTCCTGCCTGTACTACCCGGTTGGTTTTACACAGTGAAAGTCCGTTATAACGAGTATGACTTATAACGATAATCTTGATGTAATGAGTATTGTTTATAACGATAATCTCGATGTAACGAGAGTATGGCTTATAACGACAATCTCTATGTAACGAGTGATTAAGAAAACGAAGAAAACAAAATCCATCTGCCCTGCGCATTTTTTCCTGAATTCCCTTTCGGATGAATAGCGGAGAGTGACATCATCCTTGGATAAGTCGCCATCTGGTGGCAATGCCAGTATTGTCAGCTCTGGCCCGAGTTAATTCCGACCGTCCATGTACGGTCTCGTTCGGCGCACAAGAGCTCCAAGAAAAGATCGATGTTCGTTGCCTTTGTAGTCTAGTGCAGTGGCGCGCGAACTTTTTGAAGCGCGACCCCACTCTGACCAAAAAAATTTATCGGCGACCCCTTCATATGCTGACCATATGTCATGTCCCGGAAAACCGGGACATTCCAATTTTTCGCCAGTAAATGTGTTGTCCCGAAAGCACTTTTCGGAACCGCTAATTTCGATTTTAACTAGGGGATATTGACTTCCAAAGATATTCAAGTGTTTTTAATATCATATAAATATTTACTTTGTTCTTTGATGTACTTGGTGTCCCTTATTCAAGATGGAAGTATAGCGAGGTGTATGGTCGATTGATTTTTTGATTTTGATTTTTTTTGATTGATTGATTGATTGATTTTTTTTTCTTTTTAAATTCACTGAAATTTGAACTGGCGCTTCATTTCTGTGATACTTTTCTGATTTTAGCATCAGTTGGCGCCTTTACTTACTTTTGGCATAATTTTTGGCGATAATTGACTATGACTCATTTTTCCCGTATTTTACTCGAGGAAATATGGTCAGCCTATCCGGTCCTGAAGTAGAACTGCTAAAAGAAGCAGAAACAGAAAAATTTCTGAGAATTTCTGTGGCTATTAGTGAATACGTGAAGAAAAACATATTTTCCCCAGAAAAAAATTATAATTCTGGAAACCTGAAAAGTAGGACAATGGGACAATTTTCCGAAATGTAGGAGGACGCCTGAAATGACATCAAAAGGGACATGTCGTTCTAACGGAGGACGGTTGGTAACTGTAGATAAATAATGAAAACCACAATTTGTGTTAAACTTACAAAAAAATGGTTGATTGTTATGGATAATAATCGGATTCATCAAATTTTCGTTACATACATATATAGCGGTTCCGTTTTAAATGGGGAATTTGTTTGTGTGGGGGTTTCTTTTTTTGAGAAAAGTGGCGCCATCTGATGTGGAAATTCGGGCAAGTGACATCATCGAGGGTGCGCATACGGACTAAGGCTACTAGATAAGGATAAGGATAATAATAAGCCCTTATTTTCTAGTGGCTATAATGCAGACGCCCTTCCATCTCAATTTTCGAACTTATAACCCTATATCAGTGTCTCACTGTAATCTAGTAAATTCTGTGCTGCCATCTGTGAGTCTGAGACCCAACTAAATACATAGTCAAACGTAATACGTGTTTGTTTGTTCGATTTAATTGTAATTTAGTTTTATTTGACAAATAACAATTTGGCGTTGCAAAATATCGGTTTCTACCGTTCTCTGAATATAGAAGTGACTACTATGGTGACTACTATGGTGTTTATGGTTCTTTTTATCGTCGATAGATGGCACTGTTACATAGTTCATCCACTTTCCCCTCGCAAAATGTGTACTTGAAATAGTTCTTAGATCGTTGTCTACAACACTCTTGTGGGGGAACCACAGATGAGCCATGAATTTGGTAGGGAAGCCGTGGGCGCCAAAAGTTTGAGAATCACTGGTCCAGCGGTTCCCAATTCGGGGTGTTTAAACCCCCAGGGGTCCACGGCCCAATTGTAGAATTGTAAAAGAAAACAAATTAAAGATAAATTTAAAAAAAATAATATAAATAAATTGGTTTAAAGTAAAAATTTAAGTTAAATCAACGCGCAAAAACAACGTTCAATCAACGTTGTAAAAACGAATGAATATGAAAATTTTTCATGGTACTCGCAGCGGGGGATGACTGACAAGCTTCCATTCGGGGTCCCCATGTTTACAGGTTTCATTTTGGGGGCCCTGGATGAATATCATCCTATTCTGTTGTAGAATTTGCAACAGCGGAAGCCCGAGATAAAGCAAGTCTGAGGCCCCCTAAAAGTATGCGAATTGGTGTCCCGGGTAATTGGTTGGGGCCCTGGATTTTATTCATTGGTAAAACGAATACAAGCGAAAATTTTTCATGGCACTCGCAGCGGGCGATGACAGACAAGCTTCCAAGTCAGGGGCCCCATGTTTACAGGTTTGATTTTGGGTACCCTGGATGAATCTGATTCTTTTTTTTTGTTTAACATTGCAGAATTTTCAACAGCGGAATACCGAGATAAACTAGTCTGGATTCCCCACTAAAAATATGAGTATTGGGTCCCCGCTACTGGATGGGGGCCCTGGATTTCATTCGTTGTAAAATTGATAAAAATTTAAAATTTTCGTGGCCCCTCACCGGGAAGATGTCCGACAAGCCTCCAGGTCGGGAGCCCCCATGGAAATGTTGACAGGTTTCATTTTGGGTGTCCCTTGATGAATCTCATTGATTTTTGTTGTTTAACATTGTAAAATTTGCAACACATCGGTAGCCCGAGATAAATCTTGTCAGGGGCCCCAGTAAATTCAGCGAATTGGAGTCTGGTGACCCCATGGGCAAGTTTTCTAGGGGGTACTTGATGAATCACGTTTGTTTTTTGTTGCTTTATTATTGCAAAATTCGCTTCTTCAGTAAGCTGGTGCTTTCACACGTCCCTTTCCATAGCACGCTGATGAAGTGGGACGAAATAAACAAGATATGCTGTGAAGAGAAGTTGGGGGGGGGGGGTGGCCGCCAAAGGTGGCAGGGGGGGCCAGTATATATATATATATAATATAAATACATTGAGTACATGTTCTTTGCCCCCCCCCCCCCGGAAAAAATGAAATGACGGCCCTGATCGAAGATGACAAGATTTCCGGGGGAGGGTACTAAAAGTGGGGGGGAGGGGGTACATGGCGCACACACACACCAAGACGTCCGTGGGAGGAGGGGGGGGGGTCACGGCTGAAAGTATTTGGAAACCGCTGCACTCTGGTCTATTGGCTTGTGAAAGTTTGATACGTAGTCGGATCCAGGATTGTGTATAGTTCGAGCGAATTGTGAAAGTTCACGGAATCGTCCGTATTTTACGGGACATATAAGTTTTCCCGTTATGGGGGGGGGGGCGGTCGTTCCTATCACCTCTACCCCCCCCCCCCCTTCCCCATCTTCTAACGGCCGTATTCACCGACAGTTTAACTACAATCGCAGATCGGTGAATACGGCCGCGGACAGTCCCGTCTTAAGGCATGGGCCCACCCGGGCACGGCCCGGGGGGGGCCTCAAAAGGAAAAGGGGCCTCACAAAAATGAGATATTGTTCAGATTTTCGAGAATTTGCCTGGTAGGGCCTCAGAAAAGTCATTGGCCCGGGGGCCCATGATGCTCTTAAGACGGCCCTGGCTGCGGATAAAGCAGAGGCAGGTGGCATCTTCAGCTGAGAACGAAGTGGAACCATATATCTTAAGCTGCGAATGGAGCGAAGGCAGACATCTTCAGCTGTGAACGGAGACGAGGCAGACGCAGGGCCGTCTTAAGAGCATCATGGGTACCAGGGCCACGTGGTTTTCCTGAGGACCTCCCAGGTAAATTCTAGTAAATTTCAACGAAATCTCATTTTTATGAGGCCCCCCCCCCCCCGGACCATGCCCGGGTGGGCCCATGCGTTAAGACGGTGCTGCGCAGACATCTCCAGATTAGAATGGAGCGACGGCAGACATCTTCAGCTGTGAATGGAGTGGTATTAAGCAATATTACTTTTCTAACTTTTGGTCACTTGGGTGGAGGGAGAATGACCCACCTAAGCAACCTTCCCCCCCACCCCCGCGTACGCCTCTGTCTAGAGGGTGTGAAGGTACGTGAGAGCGACAAAAACCAAAACAATAACTTGGTGACAGGAGCATTAACTTGGAGACGCGGGTCAGGGCGCAACAAATTTCAGGGACGAGTGGACAAGAAAATCAGAATAAGAAAATAATAAAGGGTGGCGTAATTTTTAATTTCCCATTTTTACGCGGCAAAACCATAAATCCGCCTCTGCTCCCTTGCTTACTCCACTGAATCGATCACTCATTGGTGAAACTGTCTGTTGTCGGTGTATTCTTCTTTTCTTGAAACTGATTGGCACTCAATGTCATTTGTGCTTTGGTGTATTTACCGTGAGTCACACGGGTGTCGACAAGGCCAATAACAACAGCACATTCCGACAGTATATTGCAGAGTGCCGCTATGCGGTCGCGTGGGCATCGTCCCGGATTCTCGTAGTGAGAGTCCAACTTCGAACCCCATCGACGCACAGTGGTGATCAGCTGAAGATCTAAATGTCTCAGCTGAAGCTCCAAAAAAAGTCTCTCCGCTGAGAGCAGGCAGACCTACAACACGATACTCACATAACATGGAAAATGGAAATTCACGTTTATCATCTTTACTCCGAAACGTGGAAGACACATGGCTGCACCAGATCTTAGTGATGCACCCCCCCCCCCCGTCCCACATCTAAGGAATAGCAGCACCAGATAGCAAGAACATCACAATTCTGGCAACATAAATACGTTAGGGCCACACATATACTCAGACAACAACACATTCCGGCATGTACCATTTGGATAGAAATTACGTAGATGAATGTGTACGAGGTGCATATGCGGTTAAATAACAGTAGTACATTTCAGACCTCTTATCGTGAGGATCCAGGTTCGAAAACCCCGTTTGTGGCACAGTCGTGATCGTCGGAAGTTGGTTCACTGTGGTTTGGGGGGAGGGGGGGTCGGCTACGGTATTACAGGAATAAAATGCAAAAATCCAAAAGTGAAAACTATGCCAACTAAACTCCGGTCTCCTGTACTTGCCGGAAGGTGTGTTGCGTTTTGTAATCGATATTTTAATCACTGCTTTAATTACTTTAATTAACTAATGTATAATCACCCTGTATAAATCCCTTATGACAGAGTTGTTGCCCTCCCCCCCTCCCCCCCCCCCCAGTATTCATTCAAATAAACTACAACAAAGATCGTTTAAAATCGATTCAAAAACACATCGATGAATGGAAAATCCACTTTTTCCTAAATAGAATTCAGCTTCATCGATCAACAAACAACATCGGCGGACCTACTTGACCGGCTTAGAATCCATAATAAGACCAGTTTATTATTATTTTTTTTTTATGGCGGGGGCGTCCATCCGTCCATATTTTTTCGTTACGTTAAGTAAAACAAGGTAACCCGGTGACCGATTTTTCAAGGTTCTGCGAACCCGATTTCAACGGATGATGGTCAGCGACAGATCCTTCTTCTTTCTTACTTCAAAAGATAGAAAGAAAGAAAGAAAATGTAATATAACGTGGACGTTTATGAGTGTGTGTGTGTGTTCAAATTGCCAAAAAAATAAGACATTACAATTTTTTTTTTTTTTTCAGGGTTAATTCCGGTTGCGGTGGCGTCTGTCTTTAGCCATTTTGTTTTTCTTTCCCCCCAACCGATACATACCTTCAGCAGAGTAGAAACCGCGTCAATAGTAGTAGGAGTTCGTTAACCGTGACCCTGAAAAGAAAAAAAAAATGGCTAAATACTTCCTTCGGAGAGATCTGAAAAGGAAATAAATTAGAATACGCGTCTCGGTTACACGTGATTACACGCGCTGTTCCGTTTCGTATTTATGTATTTTCTCGCTCTGTATATATGCATGTATTTATTCCTTTTGCTCAAGGGACCATGCGAATTGGGAATGGAAACGGAAATGGCACACACAGGGATTGGATAGATGTTTCGGAATCCGGTGATTATCATCCTGCTAATGGAAATGCAGAGTTTTGTCATCATCGATGCGGATTTATATGCGCAATGAGAAGTATTTAGACCTGTCCGAAAAACTTCACATGGCAACCTTTGAATCAGTGGTTCTTGATGGGAATCGATAACTGGTTAGTCTTAACCAAAATTTTTTGGTAATCTATTTGGTAGATGTAAACGAATATAGGAATACGTTAAGAAATTAAGGCTGCCCGCTTTTCAAGCAATTTAATATGATAAATTAATTAAATTACCTTTATTCATTCAAATTCACATTCAAATTCGAAAAAAAAAAAACCCCCACAATGCAATATAATGTATAATGCGATATATCTAAACATATGCAAGTGTACCGACATACATACATATGAGTTGTCAGGGGGTAATTACATCCGTACTGACAACCAATCAATGAAATTAATGATCATAGTCAAAACAATTTCCACACATGTTAATAACAGTCATAACATGTATAAAACGACAATTTTAATTCAAGTACCGTATTCGCATAGTCCCGTTATATACATTTAAAAATAGTCTTCAATGTTAGTGATAGCAGCAATATAACTAAATAATTCCTTTTTAAATTTAGAATATGAAGCTATATTTGTCAATTCGAATGGCAAGGAATTGGAAATTTTTGGAACTAAATAGACGAAGTGTTTTTTAAATATCTCTTTTCTATGTAAAGGGATTTCAAATATTTCACCAGGTCTCCTCAGAGGAATGAATTCCAAAGTGTCAATATCGATTTACAGACAACCAAGTGTCGTAAACACCAAGACGTCTTTGACGGTAGCACCAGAAGTCAAAACCAAATGATCTAAAAGTTTGAGAAATCTATTTTGAGAGGTACTTGTGATGAGAAGTAGGTTGGTGTGTTATAATCGCATCCCCAAGTTATTATTCCCCATATTGTAATGAAGATTGTATCCATGAATAGTATAATGTTCGTAAAAAGAAAGGATAAACAATTTTATGAAGATGATAGAAAACCTGCAGAGAAAATATCCAAGTTTTTTTGGTTAGTATAAGCAACGTGAGATTTCCATTTCAAGTTTGAGTCTAACTGGATTCCAAGAAAAAACTCTATTTACATTAGGACAGTTGCAATCATTTCTTGAGCAATCTGTAAGAAGTGATTTGGTACTATATCTGAACTGTCATGTCTCCGCCGGGACACGAACCCAGGCCCTCTTGCATACCGGGCAAGCACGCTACCATCTACACCACTGGAGACACGACCCTGCCTTCCTTATTTCACGCACTGTGACGCGAGGCACTGAAGTAGAGACATCGGTAGCCTCTCTTAACTTCAGGAATTGGCCCCAGGTGGGACGGTTTGGAAAGACAGACGGCTTTTATCTCAGCCCAAGATATCAAGATGACTTCCCTTTCCGAGTTTACCTCAGCATAATATCCAGAAAATAAAATGTTTCCTTGATATCTTGGGCTGAGGAAAAAGCCATCTACCTTTCCAATCATTGATTATTAGAAGATCGTGTTCAACCTGTCTTTTAAGCGAATGTACATCAGTACAGGAATAGAGAATCGCAGAATCATCCGCGTATGTTATTACTATTTTACCGAAGAGGTTCAGCGTACAAAGATCCTTGATAAAAATTTATGAAAAGGAATCGGACCTAAAAAAGAGCCCTGAGGAACTCCTATTGTTACAGTTGTGTATCCACTAAAAGAGTTATTTATTTTAACTCTCTGTTTTCTAACGTTTAGATAAGACTTGAACCATTGTAACGTTTCACCTCTAACACCAGCGTTAGATAATTTATAAAGTAAGATCTCGAGATTGACGTTTCCAAATGAAAACCTCATCACGAAACGTCATTAATAACAATAATAATAATTGCATCATTAATAACAATAATAATAATTGCGTCATTAATAATAATAACAATAATTGCCAAACTTAATAAAACATAATTTTTTTTTTCACTTGGATCTCAACTAGAAAACAAAAAAAAGTTACAATTTCTGTTACCATTTGGGGAAAAAGATTCATTAACTAGTTCTTCACTTATTGATTCCAGCCGAAACAACTATAAATTCATGTTTCTTTGACGACACTTTTTGACTAAAATTTTTTTGGATGTTTTTCCGGCGTCATGTTCACGACAGTTTTGAATTTAAGCACAACATGCTAATAACACGAGGTACCAATGCAAACAAACCGCGAAATACAATTCTTCCACTTCGAAATGGTCATAAAATTTCCATTTTATTCCATTCCTGACCCTTCATTGCTATACAAAAAGTATTTCTTTATGTGTATTTTACCTTCCCTTAAAGTCTGGTCCATGAGTTCAGGGACACCCTCTTCATATTTTTCAATGAATGAATGCCAGGGGCTCTGCCACCGGACTTATCCCGTTGCCGAGATCTCTTCCAGCCCATGGGGGCAGAGCCTGGAACAAAGTGAGTGCACCTAACAGTCTGAGTGTGTAGCTAGTGTTGTGCTTCATATTTCAGTGCTGCCATCTATATTTCAAATTGTGAGTGAAGTGTAATGATTGAATATTTGTTACGTTGTAGGCTTGTTGCTCTCTGTGGCGAGACTTTTTAATGGGGAGATCGGCTCGCATTCACACCTTGAAGTTGGAAACCACAGAAAACCAACTTCAGCCGACCACCACTGTGGCGCCGGTGGGGTTTGAACCCGGATCCTCGCGATGCGAGTCCGTCACTATGACCACTCGACCACCACAGCGGCAATTGATCTAGAACAGTGCCAGTGTTCCAGATAACATAATTGATGCCGCGCGTCACTGAAATGATCTGTAAATGTTTGGCTGGTCACTTGAATGGTATGCAATTGGACGGCGAATCACTTGAATGGTATGCAAACGGATCACTTAACTGATCTGGAAGTATGCCGCGAGTCACTTAACTGATCTGGAAGTATGCCGCGGGTCACTTAATTGATTTGTGAATGTGGCGCAGGTCACCTAAATGGTCTGTGAATGTGGCGCAGGTCACTTAAATGATCTTTGAATGTAATTCATTGAGTCGAAATTGTTTACGTACTTCATTGAGCTGAGATTGTTTGTGTACTTTACGGAGCTGCATGGCCCCCACATCTTGCGGCAGGGACCTTTGGCCTGTGCCGTCTTAACGCATGGGCCCACCCGGGCACGCCCCGGGGGCCTCACAAAAATGAGATTTGGTTGAAATTTTCTAGAAGTTACCTGGTAGGGCCTCAGAAAACCACTTGACCCGGGGGTCCATGATGCTCTTAAGACATGCTTAAGACAGACTGCCCTTGGCTGGGATCTTTGGTGGGGCCAGTAAATTTATAGTAATTTTATAGTGTGAAAAACAAAAAAAAAAAGAAAATGATAAGAATCTTCTCGTGCTTGAGGGCTGCCAGCCTCACCCTTCTGGAGGCCATGGAGCTGAGACTGTTTGCATAACTTGCAATTTGCTCTCTCTCGTTCTCTCTTTTAATGTTTTTCAACTTCATTGTTTGTTCTCATCATTGAGTTGGGAAAGTTAAGTTCTCTGGTGGTTTTCTTTTGTGGGAGTCATGTTTAGATTCTTTGCGTACTTCATTGATTGTTTGTGTACTTCATTGAGCCGATATTTTTTGCGTGCCTCAATTGAGCTTCATCGATCATTTGTGTATCTCATTGACCCGAGTTGATTTGCGTACTTCACTGAGCTGAGATTGTATAACTCTAAATTTACTGATAGTATTTGGGGATTGTTTACGTACTTCATTGCGCTGAGATTGTATTCGTTCTTCATTGAGCGGAGATTGTTTGCGTACTTCACTGAGCTTCGATTGTTTGCGTTCTTCATTGAGCTGAGATTGTTTGTATAACTCTTAATTTACTGATGGTATTTAGGGATTGTCTGCGTATTTCATTGAGCTGAGATTGCGTACTTCATTGAGCTGAGGTTTTTTTGCGTACTTCATTGAGCTGATGTTTTTTGCGTACTTCAATGAGTTGAGACTGTTTGCATACTTCAATGAGTTGAGACTGTTTGCATACTTCACTGATCTGAGATTGTTTGCGTTCTTCATTGAGCTGAGATTGTTTGCGTACTTCAATGAGCTTCGATTGTTTGCGTTCTTCATTGAGCTGAGATTGTTTGTATAACTCTTAATTTACTGATGGTATTTAGGGATTGTTTGCGTATTTCATTGAACTGAGAGTAGTATAGAAAAATGAGCGCTCTCGTGTTCTATTTTTACCAAAAAGTGGACGCTCTCATGAGAGTATTTCATTGAGCTGAGATTGCGTACTTCATTGAGCTGACGTTGTTTACGTACTTCATTGGGCTGACGTTGTTTACGTACTTCCATTGAGCTGACGTTGTTTACGTACTTCATTGAGCTGACGTTGTTTACGTACTTCATTGAGCTGACGTTGTTTACGTACTTCAATGAGCTCAGACCGATTGTGTACTTCATTGAGCTGAGACCGATTGTGGTACTTCATTGAGCTGAGACCGATTGTGTACCTCACTGAGCTGAGAGATTGTTTGTATAACTCTTAATTTGCTGATTTAAAAACTCGATCGTTTGTAAACACCATTGAGCTGAAAATGTTTAAAAAGAGAGTTTAGTCAGGCTGAGATATACATAAATAATTTTACACATAACGGTAACAAACTCGTAATTTTTGGAAGCTTCGTAAGCTTTCTTGCTGAAATCACGGGAAAAATAAATAACGATACAGCGAAGACAGCTGATATCTTTATACAGCTGCTATTTCTTTTCCTTTTGCCATTTACTTATCAAAAGTAAACTTATTTTTGTTCCTTTTTCCTTTTAGAAAAAAAAGAATGTAATAAATCTTTTCACACACACACAAACCTCACAAGGAAAGAAACGAATTCGTTTTCGAAGCGAAAACTTGTTCTCATCCAGGGAGAAGCCATTTATTTTTTCTCATGGGTTTTTTTCTCTTCTGGTCAAAATGATTTTCCCTCTTCTAGTTTCTTCCAGAGGCCCAAAGATGACCCATATTTATCAAAAAAAAGACGAACAAGAAGAGCATTTCTCTTATATAATGTATATTCCAGGCTCCTTTGATGGCAGTGTTTAAGATGACATGTAATAAGAAGTGATAGAGAGGGAGAGAGAGAATTACATCCGGGGTTAACTGTTGCGCAAGCAGTGCAAGTGCCTGTAGTTCGTTTACCTTTGAACTAGTTTTCATTGCGTTTTTTAGGGTGGTATGTAACTTCTTTTTCTCCGTTTCAGGTAAAAATAATAATAATTTGGTGGAGAGGTCACACCGTTCAAGGGTCAAGGGCAGTCGATATTCGTGTATGTGTGGGATTTGGACCAATACGTGTGAAAAAAATCGATGAAAACAATTGGCGATAGAAAAAAAAAAGATACCACAAAAGTTTTGTAATTGTGAACATTTCAATATGACGTAATATTCGTCGAATATTGCAAGTGTTGAAAGCAATTTTAGTTCTGTAGATATTTGCTAAATGCTTAGTGCAGTGGTGAATGTCACAAACAATTGCATTTCAGTTGACATTTGGGGAAAAAAATTTAGCTCAGGTAGATATTTACAAACAATCTAAGATCTGCAGATTCAATAACAACTTTATTTCAGTGGATATTTAAAAATATATATATTAACTCATAGTCGATATTTAAAAACTGTTAAAGACTCAAAATAGATATTAGCAAGTGATTTCAGCTTAATAGGTATCAATAAATTTACAAACATTTTTAGTTAGCAGATATTTAAAAAACGTTTTCACTTGGCAAGTATTTAAGGGCAATCTTTACCTGTCAAACATTTACAAACAATTTAAGCTCTGCAGATACTTACAAATAGGCTAAAAGCTCTGCAGATACTTACAAATAGGCTAAAAGCTCTGCAGATACTTACAAATAGGCTAAAAGCTCTGCAGATACTTACAAATAGGCTAAAAGCTCTGCAGATACTTACAAATAGTCTAAGCTCTGCAGATATTTACAAATAGTCTAAGCTCTGCAGATACTTACAAATAGTCTAAGCTCTGCAAATGTACTTACAAATAGCCAAAGCTCTGCAGATATTTACAAATAGCCAAAGCTCTGCAAATATTTACAAATAAGCTCTGCAGATATTTACAAATAAGCTCTGCAGATGTTTACAAATAGTCTAAGCTTCAAATAAAAGCGCCTTTTTTCCTATTTCGCTTCCCCACGAACAAAAACCAAATAATTTTAACTGGGTGAATCTTCACAAACAATTTTAGTTTAGCAAATATTTACAAAAAAAAATTTAGTTCAGTAAATATTTGCGAAAAATTTTAATTTCATAGATATTTACGACAATTTCAGCTTAATAGATATTGTGACAATTTTGGTAAACCTAGAATGGTTTTTTAAGAACTTTTTGGAGCTAATAATGTTTAAGAAACTTTGTCGAGGTGAGATTTTTTGAGTATTTAATTTATTGTTTGGGGTTTTTTCGGCAACTATGTGAAGCTAAGATTGCTTGGGGAAAATACAATGGGGTTAAGATTGTTTATAGAACTTTTCGAACGAAGATTTTTGCAGAACTTCGTCGAAATAAGATATTTCAGATAACTGTCTAGGGCTAAGACTTTTTGGAGAACTTTGTGAGACCAAGATTGTTTGCAGAACTTTGTGAGGCCAAGATTGTTTGCAGAACTTTGTGAGGCCAAGATTGTTTGTAGAACTTGTTTAGAGCTAAGATTGTTTGTGTAGTTTTGTGAAACTTAAAATTGTTCGGAATGAATCTGTTGAGGGGGAGGACTCTTTCACTTAATTACGCTATTAATTATTCCAAATATGCTGTATACAAATACAAACACAAAAGGTACAATAAGCAATTTGCCCAACGAAGTGGCTGAAATGAAAATAACAATAATAAAAGAATATAAAAAAAATTCATAAACTAAATATGGATTAAATTTACACGCACGTATAAAACCGCAACCCAAAATTCTAATAATAATTTAAAAAAACCTAATTAAAACAAAAATTTGCTACTCATGAAATACGGCTATCACCTGAGAAATCGATATCTTCACGATTTTTCACGCTGTAAATACCATGTCTGTTTTCCGAAATCAAAATGTCTACGGAATTATTAAAAGAAGGAAGCATATTGCAAGCAAGGGATTGTGGACAAACCTATCCTGTTTACCCACAATCCTGTTCGCAAAAATACTCCTTACTAGGCTCTAAAATTTAAAATTGTTCCTAACCAACTAGAGCTAAGATTGTCGGTAGAATTTTGTGAAGCTGTTTCTTCAGACACGTATGCAAAACCGAGATTTTCAAGCAATTATGTAGAGCAAAGATTATTTTTTTGGAACTATGTAGAGCAACAGTTTTCACAGATAATTATGTAAAGCTAACATTTTTCACAGACAGTTATGTAAAGCTAACATTTTTCACAGACAATTATGTAACGCTAACATTTTTCAGGTAATTATGTAGAGCTAATATTTCTGAGCAACCATGTTGAACGTACATTTTTAGGTAACTATGTATAGTTAATACTTTTAAAGCATCTATGTGGAATTAAGATTTTCAAGCAATTATATAGAGCTAATATTTTCAGGTAACAACGTAGAAAAGGTATTCAGACAATTATTTAGACTTAACATTTTTTTTCTTCAAACAACTATGTAGAGCTAAGATTAATCAGGCAACTTTCTAGAGCTAACCTTTTTCATACAACTGTTCAGAGCTAACATTTTTCATGCAACTATTCAGAGCTTCATTTTTCATTTAACTATTCAGAGTTAATATTTTTCTTGCAACTATTCAGAATTTTCATATCATTTTTTTCAAGAATTTCAATCAGAATTGCGATATCATTATTCATTGAGCTCTTTAGAGCTGACGTTTTTCATTCAACTATTTTTGAACTTACATTTGTCAGGCAAATATAAAGAACTAAGATTTCCCAGGCAGCTATTTAGAGCTAACATTTTTCATGCAACTATTCAGAGCAAACATTTTTCATGCAACTATTCAGAGCTAACATTTTTCATTTAACTATTCAGAGCTAACATTTTTCATTCAACTATTCAGAGCAAACATTTTTCATGAAACTATTCAGAGCAAACATTATTCATGCAACTATTTAGAGCAAACATTTTTCATGCAACTATTCAGAGCTTCATTTTTCATGCAACTATTCAGAGCTAACATTTTTCATGCAACTATTCAGAGCTTCATTTTTCATGCAACTATTCAGAGCAAACATTTTTCATGCAACTATTCAGAGCTAACATTTTTCATTTAACTATTCAGAGCTAACATTTTTCATTCAACTATTCAGAGCAAACATTTTTCATTCAACTATTCAGAGCAAACATTATTCATGCAACTATTTAGAGCAAACATTTTTAATGCAACTATTCAGAGCAAACATTTTTCATGCAACTATTCAGAGCTTCATTTTTCATGCAACTATTCAGAGCTAACATTTTTCATGCAACTATTCAGAGCTTCATTTTTCATTTAACTATTCAGAGCTAACATTTTTCATTCAACTATTTTTGAACTAACATTTGTCAGGCAAATATAAAGAACTAAGATTTCCCAGGCAGCTATTTAGAGCTAACATTTTTCATGCAACTATTCAGAGCAAACATTTTTCATGCAACTATTCAGAGCAAACATTTTTCATGCAACTATTCAGAGCTAACATTTTTCATTCAACTATTCTAACATTTGTCAGGCAAGTATTTAAAGCTGGCATTTTGTCAGGCAAATATAAAGAACTGAGATTTCTCAGTCAGCTATTTAGAGCCAACATTTTTCAGGCAACTACAAGAGATTAGTTATGGAACTTCGTTGTTTGCAGAACAATCCAGTTGAAATAAAGTATGCGTATCATCTTTTCTGGATGTATATCGCCAGTCCATGTTCCAAATTTCATCCCTTTCAAAAAAGGAAAAAGAAGCCAATGAATCCCGAAACCATCGAATCACCATCCATCGACAATCGTGAAAGCACAGTCTCGAAAAGACAATATTTCTTTACGTCTTCTTCCCTTCAACGGTCCGTAGGTGGTGAAAAAAAAAATGACAAAGAAGATCGGGGTCTGTTCTACATACGCCATTATTGGGATTCGCCCCATTTTTTTTTTTTTTTGTTCTTTCTTTCTTCTCACCCTCAGTCAAAGGAAGACATGGACACCATCGGAGCGTGAGCGAATCATAATAAACACTAACACGGGAAAGAAAAAAAAGAACAAATTGCAGTGTTCTTTTTGCCATCCCATAACGGGGGCAAATATCGAGGGGACATGGGCCATAAAGGAAGGAAGGAAGCAAGCAAGAAACTGTCCCGAAGGGAAGAAGAGAGAGAGAGATGGAAGACACTTTTAAAACTGATCTCTGGTGGAGCGTAGGAACCCAAATGGGCGTGACGTTACCTCATATATATACCCGGTTTGACCTTGAAGAACAGCTCTGTTTTTACTTAAACTTCGTCACGGGAAGCACCGAAAAAATAAAATTGCTCACACAGACAGACGGGCAGGCATACGCTTTTCTTGTATCGATAGGAAAAGGAATCTCTTCTTGTTTCTCTACAGGCCGATAACTTTGGAAATTTTACTTGAACGCAATCGGTTGTCTTTGTTTTTTTCAGCCGGGGTGAGTACTCTTGATTTCTTAAGTCGGAAATTACTGCGTTTGTAAACTCAAACATTTTTATAATGACCACTAATTGTGTCACACTAGTGGCAGTTAGGCCAGGCTCTACATGAGAAACTATCCTTTTCGTACCCAGGATGCCACAAATAGAGTATTAATTCTATCGATGATTCTTTGGAATCATGTCAAAACTGTAGATAGAAACTCCAATAGATGTGTTTTCTTTTAGATTTAGGGTAGTGGTTCTCTAACTTTTGTCACCCGCGGCTCTCTTACCTAATTCATGGGTCTTCTGAGGCTCCCCAGAATAGTTTGTGGTAGATGTTTTCCCATATAAAATAACCACTTAAAGCATAAATTGAGAGCTAACATTCTTCATTCAACTATTCAGAGCTTCATTTTTCATTTAACTATTCAGAGCTTCATTTTTCATTTAACTATTCAGAGCTTCATTTTTCATTTAACTATTCAGAGCTTCATTTTTCATTTAACTATTCAGAGCTTCATTTTTCATTTAACTATTCAGAGCTTCATTTTTCATTTAACTATTCAGAGCTTCATTTTTCATTTAACTATTCAGAGCTAACATTTTTCACGCAATTATTCAGAGCTTCATTTTTCACGCAATTATTCAGAGCTTCATTTTTCATTCAACTATTTTTGAATTTACATTTGTCAGGCAAATATAAAGAACTAAGATTTCTCAGGCAGCTATTTAGAGCTAACATTTCTCAGGCAGCTATTTAGAGCTAACATTTTCATGCAACTATTTAGAGCTAACATTTTCATGCAACTATTTAGAGCTAACATTTTCATGCAACTAGTTAGAGCTAACATTTTTCAAACCTAGCCACACAAATAAATAAATATCTCCAGTTCACCACGACGCGTATGGGAGCCGCGACGCACACTTCGAGAAACACTGGTTTAGGGGTGTTGAATTTTTGGTTCCTCTGTGAGTAAAGCCAAAGTTTAGTGGGTTTTAGTGAGTCTGAGATTCTTTTTGAAAATTTTCTCGAACTGACATTGTAGATTATTTTCGAGCTAAGGTTGTTACTAGAACTTTGTCGAGCTGAGATTTTCCGCACATATTTATCCTGATGAGATTCTTTAGGCACATATATCGAGCTAAGATTTATTTACAAAGATTTCTTGAGCTAAGATTCTTTGTAGAACTTTTCAAACTAAGATTGTCTGTAGTTTTGTTTTGTTTTTCGAGCTAAGATTGTTTTTAAAACCTGGGCAAGCTGAAATTGTTCACCGATCGTTTTTGAAAATTTTACTCGAACAAAATCGGTTGTGTTTGTTTTTCACCAGAGAGGTGAGCGCTCCAATTTCTCAAGGTGGAAATTTCTGCGTTTGTAATCTATAATGATAATGACACTTGATAATGACCACTAATTTCAATGGCAATTATAGGTCAGGGCTATAAATGATAAACTAAACTGCCCTTTTTGTATCCAGTATGCCTCACATGGATGTAGGGGGAATCACCACAAGTCTTGATTCAATCGATGATTCTTTGGAATCATGTAAAAACTGGAGATAGAAATACTGATAGAAACGGTTATACGTGTTGTTCTTCAGGTTTAGGATGTTGAATTTTTGGTTCCCTGGCAAAGCAAAGCCTGCGTTTAGTGGTCTAAGGTTTTTTTATGAAAAATTTCTCGAACTAAGATTGCCTGTAGATTTTTTTTCAGAGGTAAAATTTTGTTTCTAGGACCTTGTCGAGCTAAGATTGTTCGCATAAATTTGTGGAGATTAGGTTTTCGGGCAGGTTTTATGAAGCTGAAACTTTCTTGCAAAAACTTCTCGAGTAAGATTCGTTGCAGAAGTTTTTTGAACTAAGATTGTCTATATATTGTTTTTTCGAGCTAAGATTGTAGATTGTTTTTCGAGCTAAGATTGTAGATTGTTTTCCAGCTAAGATTGTCTGTCGATGGTTTTTCGAGCTAAGATTGTCTGTAGATTGTTTTCCGTGCTAAGATTGTTTGAAGAACTTTGTCGAGCTAAGATTGTTTCTAGAACATTGTCGAGCTAAAATTATTCGTATATAGAATTACGATTTTCCAAGTAGATACATAGAATTAATATTTTTTTGTGAAAATTTCATTGTCTGTAGAACTTTTTCGAGTCACGATTGTGTTTGTATAAATTTATCTAGCTAAGATTATTCGAAAAATTTACAGAGAGGTAAAGTTTTCCAGACAAAAATATAACGGCAGGAAATTTTTATGTTAAAAATTTCAAAATTTTAGCCAGAAAATTCTAGAGCTAAGATTGTTTGTATAAATTAGGCAGATCATTTTTGAAAATTCTACTTGTACCGAGTCGATTGTCTCCGTTTTTTTTTTGCCGAGTACCTAAATTTCCTGAATTGGAAAATTATAGCACTTGTAGTATCCAACATGTCATAAAATGCTTGTTAATTTCTAATTAACAAGCGTTAGGTCAGGATCTAAATGAAGAAACTAACGATACTATCCTTTGTTCTTTTTAAATGCTTATCCATCATATAATATTGGACATTCCGGTATAACTTGTGATATGTACCCACATTGGCGTACGCGGGGGGGGGGGGGGTTCGGGTGCTAACCACCCCTCCTCAAGTCGAGATTATAGTGTTATTTTTCTGGAAAAGACGCAACTCCCCTCCCTTGAGAAAATTCTGCGTACGCCTACGCACACATTCAAAGGTTGGACATGGGTGGTTTAAAAAGACGGGACGCCTCAAATGGGTATAGGGATCACCAAAGTTATTGATTCGATATTTTGATGTTGATCGATGATTCTCTGGAATCATTTAGAAACTGGAGATAGGAACTCCAATAGAAACTGTGTACAGGGTATCCCGCAAGCCCTAATTTGGCCTTTATCTCATCAATCGTTCGTCGTAGAGGTGGGTGCGGTTCTAGCTATATAAGGTCTGTACCCTCGGAGAGTGCGGTCGTGCTGGAAAAACTTCAGCTGGTAGTCCAGCCAGCTGCCGCTGTGGTGGTCGAGTGCAAGGACGTAGCGAGTGGGGGTGGGGGTGGGGGGCTGGGGGTCTGGTCCCCCCCCCCACCCGAAATGTGGGAAAATGACCGAAACAAGGGAAAAAGATGACCAAATCGATTGTTCTATCACTTTGGTCCCCCCCCCCCCCGAACGAAATTTCTGGCTACGCCCCTGGTCCAGTGGTGATAGTGACTGACTCGCGTCGCGAGGTCCCGGGTTCGAACCCCACCGTCGCCATAGTGATGGCCGGCTGAAGTTGGTTTTCCGTGGTTCCCAGCTTCAAGGCACGAATGCGAGCCGATCTCACCACAGAGAGAGAGCAACAGACCTACAAACAGTACTAATTGTAATTCAATCATAGCCCATCAGCCACTTCACTTCTGAAATATAGATGGCAGCACTTTAAAAAAAAAAATCAAACACAACGCTACATACGCACTCGGACTGTTAGGTACACGCACAGTTACGCTTCCGGCGCAGCTCACTAGGTAGTAAATCGACCATAAATGGTGATAGACCTGAGTTGGGATCAGTTTGAAAGAAAGTCCAGCCAGCTGTTGGCTCTTGGCCTCTTTTCTTGTGCAACTAGTGGGCTTTCAGGCTCTTTTTCCCTTTTCATCGAGTGGTGTGAGCGGATCATGGGCTCTCAGCTTCTTTTGCTGTTATGTCGCGTGGTCTTGCCAACTCTTTTATTGGGCTGACTGGTGGGCACCGTGCCTCTTTTCCCCTGTGTGTGTGTGTGTTGTGTGTGTGTGGTCCAGTTAGTGGGCCTCTGCTAATTTTCTCACTTTCTAAAATTGCAACAAAATTTTTCTACGGGAGAAATCAGTGTAAGGGTTGGATGGATATTCAAATGATATGCAAGACACAATATTGCATGCAAGCTGCTTTCCGTGATCGCAGTTCTGAGTTTGAGTTTGGGGAGGGGGGGGGGGCACCGGCTGAGTTGGGCAAAAGTGACGATTGCCCAAACGCCAAAATTTAGGGGGGAGTGGTTAATTTTAGGTGGGAATAAAACCACAGTTATAAAATCATCGAATTTTACAGTGTTTGTTGCACCAAAATCATGCTCCTCTTCCCCCCCCCCCCCCACAATTCCTCACAAAAATCCGAGTTACGTACGGCCCTGATGATTACATAAACATAGACGACAATGTACAAGCTGAACCCGACACGACAGATATTGACGCCCCCCCCCCACCTCATTAAAAATTTTAGAAGAAATTAAATGTCGTCAATGAAGAGGAACACTGTGGGATGAAGTTTCATACAGAGATGCTGTGAAAATCGAAATACAGTAAAATTGTAATACAGTAAAAAATTGCTATTATTTTTTCTTTCGCAATCTATACATTTTATTAATATAAAATGTATAGATGTCGCTTTTCAGAATGAAATTTGCACCCCCCCCCTCAGGTCTAGCTCCCGGGGGTACGAGACCCGCCTGCTCCCCCCCCCCACCTTCCTAGTTGTGTCCCTGACTGTGGACCCTGTCAAAAAACACCATCGTGATACCTAGTCCTGAAGTCCTATTATGAATTTTTACGAACAGTCGAATTTGGTTAATTCGAAGTCTAAAGTGATTGAAAAGAAGTTCGAACTCTATCATTAGCTATTTAAAAAAATTATGGCATAAAATATGGATAAATTTTGTGATTTTTGGAAAAGCTGTTGCTGAAGTTAAAATTTGATTTATACATTTTATATTAATAAAATGTATAGATTAACCAAATTCGACTGTTCGTAAAAATTCATAATAGGACTTCAGGACTAGGTATCACGATGGTGTTTTTTGACAGGGTCCACAGTCAGGGACACAACTAGGAAGGTGGGGGGAGCAGGCGGGTCTCGTACCCCCGGGCGCTAGACCCGAGGGGGGGGGGTGCAAATTTCATTCTGAAACCTCTCCTTCAACATTACAAGCGGGCGTCAAAATGCCTCCTTGCCCCGGGTGACCAAGCATCTAGTTGCGGCCCTGTGGCCACAGTCTCTCCTCACATTCCCCCCACCCCTCCAAAAGTCACTGAGTATCAGAAAAAACAATACATTTTTTTTTGTGTATTTGTGTGTAATTTGTTATTTCCTTCCTACTGCCGATGGCAGTTCTTATTTCTGGACGAACTGTTAGCTCTCTGGGGCGTGAAATGCAAACACACACACACACACACACACACAGTACAACACATTCTGTAAGCTGGCAGCCGCGAATTCCGTTATGCTTGATGACAACGTCTTTCAGGGTAGCTCTAGCGCTTAAAGCATAATCATCCTCTCAAAATTGCATGTGAAGCTCACCTCGGGCTTATTTGGGAGGATTCTTATTTTTACTCTTTCCTGCGAGGTACGCACGTCGCCCTCCAAGCCGAAATCCACCATTAGCGAGTATAAGTCGTCGATACCACGCTAATGTCGAATCTTTCTGTCGCTTTTTTATGGTAAACTAGCAAAAATACCTAGTTCTCTGCCGGGGTTTCCTCCTTATAACGAAAACATTTAATAAGTTAAAAACCATTGTAAAGGAGTAAACATGTCTGAAACGCATTAGTACAGGAACTACGGTAGCCAGAATATAAATGTTTCAAAAGTCGCTGATGAGGCCCAAAAACCATTGTTGCCCGGCACTTTTTCCGTCCATTACGGACATTGGCTCAGCTCTGAAGTACTTTTAAAGTAGCCCAACGTTCAAGTCGAGCTCTGTTTGTTATATATGCAAAATCTGGTGGTGATCCACCAGGACCCCGCGGGATGTTGTTTTGGTTTGACTTACTACCAGTGCCGTCTTAAGGCACTGCCCGGGGGCCTCACAAAAATGAGATCTGGTTCAAATTTTCGAGAAGTCGTTTGGTAGGGCCTCGGAAAAATCAATTGGCCCGGGGGCCCATGATACTCTTAAGACGGCCCTGCTTACCACCCATATAAGGGGTGCAAGGATAACCGGAATGTCCCCCCCCCCCCTCCCCAACATCTTAGCGACACGGTTGTAATGTTTTCCAATGTTAACTATGCTTCGATAACGTATTGATGTGTAGTTATGTTTCCCTGTTTGTCTTTTCTCGAATTGGCATATTAACATTACAATACCGTCTCTCAGGACCTGTGAAGTCTCGACAGATATTCGGCTTCCACAAGGCTGAATCCTGCTTGTATTCGTTTCTCTAGCACACAGTCCTCTGGTTGATGGGCGCTCGGGAGTGCTCGTGGTCGCACTGGGGGGGGGGGGGTTTGTGTTTGGCGGGCAGGGGTCCAGTCCTTTGTTTGCCTGTGTGGCCGATCTTGGGGGGCCCGCGGGGAAAGATGATCTCGTAATCCGACGGTGACCTTTCAGTTAGAAATTCCTTGAA
This sequence comes from Pholcus phalangioides, assembly GCF_987345545.1. Taxonomy (NCBI): domain Eukaryota; kingdom Metazoa; phylum Arthropoda; class Arachnida; order Araneae; family Pholcidae; genus Pholcus; species Pholcus phalangioides. The sequence continues at coordinate 761,558 of NW_028301617.1, read as the reverse complement.
ATATGGACTGGGCCACCGTTCGGTTAGGATGTCCCGGTTTTTTTTTCTTTTTCTGGACGTCCCGACTTTTTTGCAAAAGTTTTTCCCGGTTTTTCCCGTTTTTTACATGACACCAACTTGGATTTTTATTCTTTATCGAAGCCAAAGATTGAAATTATTTTTCAACTCATAAATTGTATCATGATAATTTACAAATATAAATAAGAACATATTAATCTCCCACATTTGTTTTGGCGAATTCAAGTTATTTCGTGGAATTCATTTTAATCCACTGCAATTTGCTGTAATGCTTCCTTTCCCGCCATTGCAATTTTTCCGTAAAATCAGCAATATTTGGCAACTTTCCACTTTTGGCGTCATTCTTGGCGATAATTGGTGATTTCCCGTTTTTGGAATCATAATTTCCCGTATTTCTCTCGACGAGGAAATATGATCAGACATATACATACATGTTAAAAAATATCAACCAAGTGAAGACAAACTAACGCACACACTAGAAATTCCCTTAGGGGTAAGTTGACACATAAGACAACCATCCCCAGATCCACATTTCTAAAACATTCAATCCACTTAAAAACCTTTCTATAAATTTGCGAAAGTGTACGAAACATATGAATACTAGCAAGAAGAATCTCCTTAACTAGTTCAACAAACTGTACCATTACGGACGGTGGACATCTGTATCAAATCATTACAGATTTCAATGTTGGGGGCACATCAATCAAGTGTCAGCATGCCTATACTCAAGCCCTAGGTTCAAATTCCCGGCTTAGGCATGGGAAACGCTTGAACAGCCGTCTGGTCCAATATTTAGATAAGTATTCTTATAAACGATCAGGACCGGATTTGGTCGTTTTGCGGAAGCAGATTCTGGAGAATACCCTGTTTGCAGAGGCGGATTTAACGACGGGTGCACCGAGCGCGCGCCCGGGGCGTCGAAAAACCCAAACTTTACACTCTTTTCTAATTTGAGGGGGGGGGGGCTCAATATTTTCTTTTGCGCCCGGGGTCTCAACCGACTTTAATCCGCCACTGCCTGTTTCCCCTGTTTTTGCTCGACAGCTATACCAGAAAACTAACTGAGGGCAGGGCCGTCTTAAGAGTATCATAGGTGCCCCCCCCCCTCCGAGGCAAGTGGTTTTTCGGAGGCCCTACCTGGTAAATCCTAGAAAATATCTAATTTTTGTGAGCCCCCCCCCCCGGTCGGCCCGGGTGGGCCTCAAGTAGAGTTTTCAAGTAATATTTATGAAATTCGCGGAAAAAGTGGTCATGTACATGAAACATCATATGTGTGAAAATTTAGAATATGACAACTTTTAATCGCGCATGTTCAGAAGTATTTATTTCATTTTTTTCGTACTTTGTTTACCAGATATACAATGGAACTTATGTAAAAATTCCAGTTGAAAATGTCGTGAAAATTCAGAAAGGTATACGTGATATCGTGAGTTGTAATTTAGGTTACTGACTGAGGGTACCTGGATGTTAAGGGGATTTTACACGCAATTTGGTATTTCGATAATTTTCTGTCATTTGATTATTTCGAAAATAAGCCCACAGACTTCATGCGAATGAGCGTAGACATGGGTCTGATGCTACATAAGAGAAATTCTTCAACATAGTACACGTGTATGATGTTAAAATGAAGAAAAAAAACTAAACGAAATAATGGCATGAAATAATCAAAATAATGCGTCAAAGAACTGCGTGAAAAATCCCTCAACATCCAGGTACCCTCAGTCAGTAACTTAAATTACAACTCACGATATCACGTATACCTTTCTGAATTTTCACGACACTCAACAGGAACTTTTACATAAGTTGCATTATATATTTGGCAAACAAATCATGAACAAAATAAAATGGATATGTTCTGCGCATGCGCGATAAAAAAAATTATTTAGTAACAAAATGCTTATATATATCATTAAATAAAAAATTGTCAAATTTTGTCATTCTGAATTTTCACACAGGGTTTTTCACGTGTATTGCAATTTTTTTTTTTTTTTTTTTTGTAAATTTCGTCAAAATTAGTCAAAAACTCCGCTTGTTATAAGTAATGAGCTCGTTACATGCATTTAAAACTGGAATTTTTATGGAAAACATTTGTATCTTCGCGAACAGGGCCGCAACTAGATGCTTGGTCACCCGGGGCAAGTGCGCATTCTGGCGGCAACTTGTAATGTTGAAGATAAGGTTCGAGAATGAAATTTGCACCCCCCCCCCCTATGGTCCAGCGCCCGGGGTACGAGACCCGCCGGCTTCCCCCAGTTGCGGCCCTGTTCGCGAATATAAGTGCTATTCTAGTGAAAATACGCACAAAGTTAGTGAAATATTTTGTGACAGTTATAAATCAGTTTCAGTTTTTTCTGGTACCAGGTTAATCAAAAAATACCTTTCTTACTGTTTAATTTCTTGTCGGTGCCCTGAATGCTCACGTGACTAAATTTTCACTGGAAATTGTGAGTGCAAGCACAGGGTTCACGTGGCCGCAATTTCAGAAAGATTTGCCAAGTATTTTTCTAGAAATGTCTAGACTCTAAAAAGGGCACCGACTTTTGGAGCCTGTTTCACCAAATGATCGGGTCCCATGAAGATTATATCCAAGAGACAGTGTGTCTTTCCTGTGTTTGGAAGTGTTGGCAACCAATGTCCCATGAAGCTGGTAATTATGTCTGTCGAACTCTAGAAGGCGTTGGAAATCATTGAACTCAACTCAAATTACCGTTAAGACGTTGGAATCCCGCATCCGCTGCTGCTGCTGCTGCTCCAGAAGATTTGGAATCTTAATGGACGTCGTCACGCGTGTCAGGAGGAACATGCTTATCGCATACGCATGTACGCGCAGTGCTAAATGCTTTCGCAGTTGATGCGCCTGTGTTTAGAACGAGACGTTTCCAGTTCAAATGATTTCCGAGACCAAGCTGATCGATGGATGGTAGAATATTGACTCGGGTTCATGCTTCCACGCCATTCGTTGTAATTCCATCCCACTCGCGAAATGCATTTGCCCTTCTTTTTAAGGCCACTATGTGGCATAGAAACACACATTTTAACGCCCTCTACTTTGCAAAGCCTTCACAAAACTGCGCAAATTAGCTTGTACACAATAATGATGTGCGTGTGTTAAGACGGGATGTTCATATATCTAAGTATCTTGAGTACTTGTATCTAAGATAAGGTAACGTAAGAATCTAACATGAGCCCAAGTCTATGTTTACTTGTCGTCTCTTTCCATGATTCGAACCCACTCGAATGGCTATTATTTTGGTAAGATTAAGTGATGGTACAGAAAGACACTGGGGGTCCCACCGCTCACAGCAAATCCTGCACTTCGGGTCAATGTATACAGTTTTGAAAATCCTGCTCACAGCTAATGGGCAAAGTTCTACAAATTCTACACACAGTCTTTCAGATCCTGCATTTAGCCAATGCGCACATTTCTAAAATTCTTGCACACAGCATTGAAAATCCTGCTCATAGTCAAAGCATGCATTCCTTGCAAATCTTGCACACAGTTCTGAAAACAATGCACGCAGCCAATGCACGGAGTTCTTTAAATTTTGCGCACATTTCACCTAATCTTCAACGCAGCCGATGTTCACAGTGTTGCTAATCTTAAACGAAGCCAGTTTTCACAGTGCTGCTACTTTTCCACGCAGCCGATGTCCACAGCTCTGCTGATCTCAAACGAAGCCAATTTTCACAGTGCTGCTAATCTTCCACGCAACCGATGTTCACAGTGCTGCTGATCTTCCACGCAGCCAATGTTCACAGTGTTGCTAATCGTCAACAATGAAAATTTTCACAGCTCTGCTAACCTTCCACGCAGCCAATTGTCATAGTCCTGCAAATTCTGCTCGCAGCTAATGCGCTTAACAAATTTTGCGCACAACCCCTGCCCCTAGTTCTTCGAATCCCGCAATTAGCCAAGTTCAACAAATCTTGCACACACTTCCCAAAATCATTCCTATAGCCAGTGCACACATTTCTAAAAATATTGCACACAGGTGTGAAAATCCCGCACTTGACCATTGCACGCAATTTTTTAAATTCTGCCCATACTATAATAGATATAGTTCTTCACATTTTTCGCATACAGCTCCCGCACACGATTCTGAAAACCTTGCACGTCGCACGCAGTTCTGAAAATCCTGCACATAGCCAAAATATTCAGCTCAATAAATTCCTAAAAACAGTTTTGCAAATCCTGCTCACAGCTAATGACCCTGCAAATTCTCCCATACGGCTGATGCACACATTTCCGCAAAAACTGCACTTGGCTAGTGCACACGGTTTTGCAAATTTCTGTTTTAGGTGTACTGTACTACATCTCCATTCACCGAAATACCAGTTGTCCCCACCCCCACCCTCCGAAAGAAATGTCTGACTACGTCCCTGACTCAGCTTACACACGCACAGTTATGCAAATCTGTAATTAGCCTGCACTCAAAAATAATCTCTTACAAACACAAATATCACGCGCTCATGGAAAACATGCATAATTCAGACTGAGTAGGGTTAGACCATTCACAAATGCAGACTCTGCCCTTCTCCCTACCATTCCCGATAGTGAATGATGCCATTCAATATGTACCACTGAACGACATTTCCTCACACTCCTCTGCATGACGTTATGCAAATGAGCATTTCGCGTGGGATCGAAAAAACGTTAATGTAGCTATACTTCGCAGGGCGTTGAAGAGTCAACTTGCAGGTCGCGACCTTGGGTAGGGAAGGTCGATAGTCTTTTGCCAGAAGTTCAATGGCGTCTGCGTTCAGAAACAAGGAAATGGAAGGCGCGAGAGATTCGAACTATCAATAGCGAGTGTGCATGCGTAATTAGCTGCCAGCGGTGGTTCGCTGTGTGACCCATGGTGTCATTGTGAACACGACGAGTCATCTTTGAACTTTTTTAACCGTACAGGGCAGCATTTACCAGACGCGGGACCCGGTGCGGAAACAATAGTGGGGTGAGGTGCGTCTCAACAATTTCGGGGCATTAAAACATGTTTAGGACCCCTTTGCCCTGACTTTATATATTTTTGAGAAGGGGAGGAGAATCGGTGTCTATTGTTTTATAATAAATAGATACCGATGCTAAAAAATATCCACATAAAAAATTTTTTGAACGCACAATTAAATGTAAATTAACACAGAAATTGATGAAAATTGCATTACTGAAGCTAATTTTAAACTAGCGGAAGAAACGGTCGCCGAAATTGATGAAAATTTTAGAATTGATGAATTAAAAATAAATAAAGAAATATTTCCAGACTTTTGATGAAAATTTAGAACTAATGGAAGAAATTTTGTTTTTGGAATTGAAGAAAATTCAAAATTAACTGGAGGAAAAATTCCAAAATTGATAAAAATTCATAACCAATGAAAGAAATAATTTCAGAATTGATGAATATTAATACAAATACAAATACAAATACCACGCCACAACAGGCAAATTGCCCAACGAGGTGGCTGACTTAAGAGCATCATGGATCTCCGAGCCATTTTTTTTGGAGGCCCTACCTACTACTGCTACACCACACGTGCACCCCGCCCACACCTCCCACCCCGCGGAACCCCCCCCCCCCAATGAATCGGTACATGCGGGAATGTGCGTGTACATGTAGCGAAACCTGACGTGAAGTTTTTTTGTTTCTCTGTAATGCTTGTTATGTGTAGTGCTGCCATCTGCCACCAGTTTTTCTAACTATGAGTGAAGTGTTATGATTGAATGATTTATCGTTGTAGGACTGTTGCTCTCTGTGGCGAGACTTTTTAACGGGGAGATCGGCTCGCATTTGCGCCTTGAAGTTGGGAACCACAGAAAACCAACTTCAGCCGACCACCACTGTGGGGTTCGAACCCGGATCCTCGCATCGCGAGTCCGTCACTATAATTAATGAAATAATTATATTTATTTAATTTAATTATTAATTTATTTATATGTCAGAATTAATGAAAGAAATAATTCCGCAATTTATGAAAATTCATAAGAATTAACGGTATAAAAGAATTCCGGAATTGTTGAAAACTAAGAATTAAAGCAAGAAATATTTTAAGAGTTGATGAAAAGCCTCCTATAAATTACCGTGAATGCGGGGGCTTCCACAAAGCTTGAGGGCCCCAGTGCGACCGGACCTGTCGCACACCATCTAAGAGTGGCTCTTGAACAGTAGAAGAAATGTCTACTATTTTTCCTGTCAAATAAATCTTGATCTGTTTGTTATCTCTTTCTTTGGATAGGTTCAAGATGATGTCGCAAAGGAGTACCATAGCCCTCCTGTTCGTTTCCATGATACTGGGCACGGCTATGGCAGATAAGAAGGACAAGTCCAACACGACGTCGTCCTCGTCGTCTTCAGAAATCATGGAAACCAGGAAGATACTCTCCAAAGTCAGCGGGAGCAGGGGCCTGATGAGCTTGGCCGGGCTCATAGGCGGTTCCGGCTCCTCCGGAAGTTCGTCAGGAGGCAGCGGCGGCGGCGGCGGCGGCGGTGGACTCCAGGTCCTTCAGCAGGGACTAAAGGGTATACAGACGATACAGAAGCTCATGTCCAGCTTCAGTAGCGTCGTCCGATTGCCGTTCTCCTTCAGGGGGGTTTCGGACACGATGGCAACCCTGACGGGTCTCCTGGCAGCTGTCGGTGGTGGATACTTGACTTACGTGAGCATGGTGGCGCTTTTCGGAAATATGCTCGACCCGCAGGGGCAGTACGCGAACGAGGCTTACTTCGGGCCAGCTCAAGCTCAATCCTCGAACCACGCTCATTTATACGCTCAAGTCCCGCCGGGATATGGTCCCGTGCAAGCGGGTCCCAATGGCAACGAGCAAGGAGGACCGTACAGGAGGCATTCAAACGGAGGAGGAGGTGGTCTTCACTTCGGATCGATGGACCTGTCCAAGATGTATCAATCAGTGGTGAACTTCAACTACCCCGAGGCGTCGTTCAAGTTGCTGAGGATCAAGGACGAGATATGCAAGCACAGGGCAGTCTGCGAGCTGGAGAAGTTCCTGGCAAAGAAAGGGGTCGCTTCAGTCATACTCAAAGGTGTCAGGTGAGTGTTCTGAATGTTATATTCTAGGGGTCTTGAAACCTTTTCAGGACAAAGAAAGTCATTAGAGCAACTATTAGCATTAATTAATTTCAAATCTGCATCATTGAATGTAACTTGGGGAACCAACAGAGACCTTGCGAGTGTGAAATTGGTCATTCGAACTTTTTCAGGTGCTTCAGTGAGCACCTTGGTACTCGAAAGCAGTAGATTGAAGGTGCTTGGCATACTTTCTAATAAATTCACGACTTTTTCCTTTCGCCAAATCCTTACACTGGCAGAAACATGCGACAATACAGAAAAAGAAAAAAAATATTAAATCGCCATCTGTGTGACGATCAGAAAGAAATACGGAGATAATTTTTTTTTTCTTCTGATGATCGTGTCGTGCCATCTAGTAACCGTAAGAAGAGGATTTCGTTTAATGAAATAATAATAATAATAATAATTAATAATTATAATAATAATAAGCCACTAGCAATCCGAAATGCTGAGATGATTGTTTTTGGCGATTGTATTGCCATCTAGTAACTGCAGAAAATGAAAAACATTTAATGAGGCTTTTCGAATAGACGTCATAATCATCGTCAGCATCACTCCTGAGGGACATACACTGGATGATCCCCATAGAGATCAATGTTAAAATTGCCGGTTTTAGCGTAGAAATGCGGAAATTTAGCGGGGTTTTCCGCCACATCAGTAATTCTAAAAATTAAATTGAATCTTTGGTTTTCGAAATATTGAGCTCGTTCACAGATACGAAGCCTAGAAAATGAAATATAAAATAACCAGTGAGACCCTCTTTTGAGGTGGATATCCATGCAATAACATTAATTTCAACTTTTTATTTGCATCTTCTCAAGCGGGAAAATGAGAATTAACGTCTCCGTATTGTCTTATATCGTCCAATTGCATCAATCGATACAGTTTAGGATATTTTTAAATTAATTATGGACCCATTTATTATTATGACCCATTGAAGAAATTCCGCACCATTTATCAAGCATTTTTTGAAGGAAAAACAGGCAGATCGATAACTTGATGTTACAAAAAGAAATTCTAAATTTCTAGTTCCCATTAAAAAGAAGAAGAAAACGATTCATTTCTATGTTTCTTTAATTCAGATTTGTTTCTTGCATGAGTCGCACAGGAAGTCGCCATATTGGTTACCTTGTATGTCCCTCAAAAAAAATGGGGAAATATCCATGGAGGAAAGAATAACAGGAGGTGACGCGATCAGCGCCTCCGTTGAGAAAGCATGGGGGAATGAGGGTTGCCAGATGAAGCCAGTGATCGCTCTATTAAAGGGACCAATTAAGCCCAAACAAACCGTGGCTTCCCATGCTTTCCTATGAGAAACATCCCCGTTTTTAAAAATCATTTAAAAATTTACTATTCACTTCAGGAACTCGATTTTGTCCCCTCGAATTCTTTCGATATATTTATACAATTGAACGAGAGCTTTTACAATTTTAGTTGTTATTTGTTTTCGAATATTAACTTCAACAACATGGAACCTTTTGCAAAAATAACCAAAATTTACCCATATCTTGTGCCACAAAATTCCTTCTCGGCATTTTAATTTTAAAAAAATTATGCCAAAGTATGTAACACCTCAGTGCTGAGAAAAAGACAATGTTAATTTAAAGACACTTGAACAAGCGCGCGGTGTTTGAAAAAATCTGACTTGTTTGCGAAAAGCATCATATATACAAAACATCAGCATATATAATGCCTTTCAGCTGTTTATATTAAAATATTGTAGAAATACTTTCCAGTCCAGGCAAAAACACGATGAACACAGACACAATTTTAGATTTCAGATTCAATTCGAAACTTTTTTGTCAAATTTTCGTACACATGTCACTTCAAAAGCAAAGTAATTGGTACAAAATGAAGATTGGAAAAATACAGCCCAAGTGATTATTTTCCTAAATACTATGGGCTATAGGCCAGAGAGAGGACTTATCGCGGCTCGTAAAAAAAAGGTTTTTGTTTTGTAATATTTTTTTCTCAATACATCTACATAGCGGAAAGTTCGGATGGGCGGCATATATTTCCGGTAATACGTATTCAAGAATATGAGAGTGGAACGGAAGAAGGGTTGCGAAATCTGTACAGCCTACAGGCAGCAAAACCATAAATACACAGTGGCGGAGGACGCTCGAGCACTTCCAGTACTTTGAGGCACGGGGGCGGCAAAATGCTGTTTGCCCCGGGTGGCAAAAATCCTAGCTACGGCCCTGCCAGAAGGTACTCGAGCAGCTCAGAACTGATTCAGAAATCAAAATTCCTCATGTAAAGCTTAAGACGAGCGCCCACGGGCCTGAAACACTTTCGAAATGTCCCGGATCTATGATAATGATGAACGAAACAAAAAAGCAAGATAAACAGTTAAAAGAAAAAAATTATGAAAATTGCATTTTATTGGAGCTTCATATTATTTTAATTAATCATATTCCCATAGACATTAATGTGATGCATCGAATTTTTAAAATAAATTGAAGGCACTGAACTAAAAACTTATGACGAGTCGAGAGTGAAAAGTGATCTTCCCCTTTTTCAAAAATAAATTAAAAATATAACAACCCCTTATATAAGGAAAAGATTTTATTTTCCCCCTTTATTAGATCATGTAGATTACCTGAAGACGCATTAAATGGTCATGGTGCTTAAATTTATTTAGTTATTAATATTTTAAAAGAATTCGATCCGGCAAAACACATGTTGTTAAGTATAGGGAAACGAGCGGTTTGTTTGGGCTTACTCGTCAGCCCATAGGGTTGCCACAACGGCTTCAATTTTCGTTCCTGATGTCACCTCCATTCTTTCCTCCATGGGAAATATCACAGTGATCCAAAAAGCCTCATTGAAAATCGAAACTAAAGCCGTCCAGCGATCTGAAATACCGAGATTTTTTTTTCCCTGGCGATCTTATTGCCATCTAGTGACCAGAAAAAGAGGCGAAAACTTTCTGGTGCTTGTGGCGTCATCTAGTGACTCAAAAAATCACTTCTAAGTCCCAAAAGTTTTCTGAAGAAATATTAGCTGTTCTTATCAGTTTTCTGGAACCGAGTACATTGCTCCCACAAGGGGTGGGGTGGGGCCGGGGACGATTTTCATTATTTTTGTATTTTCACGCTATAAATCCATGATAAAGGGGCCCCGTGAAAGTCTGGACGGGGCGGGGGGGGGCCCACTCCAGGATGTGGGGGCCATGTGACCGGATACCATTTTAAAATCGCGGTTTCAGGGGAAAATTTTTGCGTATCATGTCAAATATAGCCAATGTTTGCTAAATTTTTGTCTGCATTTTTGCATTTCCAGCAAGAAGATCACGGGAATGGAGAAGTACCTGGACGCTGCATACCGTGGACTCAGTAACGAGGACTGCTCATTCGCCTACGCCTCCTGCCCGTTCACGTTGGGGCAGACGCTCCTGAGAAGCGTCGGCCTGAACTGAGCACCAGTCTCCGAATTTCATAAGCAGTACATAGTTTGGTGCCTCAACAAGTTTCATCCCGCAACATTCTATCAACCCTATATCCACCCCTATTTAAAGCCAACCTCTAGTGTAGCGGGACTGCATTCGCACCGAACATTTTGGCTGGACCAATTCTCCCCCCCCCCCCATATAGGTGTCTTTCGAATCGTCCTGAAAGGATCCACGAGTGTCTACGGATGCGAGACAGGTTCCAAAACCTGTTTAAATATCAATTCGGTGGTCGTCAATCAACAGGAAGCCAATCCATACCTTCATAAATACTTCCAGGGACGTCCGCGAGACATACCTTATGTTACCATCCTTTCCCATTGGCTTTCTTAAACGATTGGCCTTCCTCAGGGTGCTTCTCTTTGTCCTGTTCTGAAAGATATATTTTTGTACATGGCATCTAATGATGCCATTTTAATTTATGAGTATATTTTTTCCACTCATTAGTTGAGTTTTTTGATAGAGGACTGTATTTATTGTATTTATGTGTCACATGTGTGCTGTCACGTGTTTGTTTCGTGTGATCTCGATGTTCATATTGATTATTGTTGTTTTTTTTTATTTGTGTGAAATAAACAAAAGTAAACTCACCGGTATTTTGTACTTGTGTCCGTTCACGGAGGCGCCATCTACACCTCGTATGCTAATTATATTAGAGCAGGGAGAACGAAATTCTTTGGAATAAAGTTGGCGGCGTTCATTGTATTCAGAATTACAGTAGACTGTAGATAATCCAGCCCATCCTGGCGTTTTTGTCTTCAAGCCGCTGAAGAAAATATGCATGTCTGGGCGCATAAGTTTATACAGCGCGCGACACTTAATGCAATCACATCGGTACTCGGGGGTTTCTGATAACATTAACCAATTGATAAGCAAATATGATGACCATGCTTCCAGGGACGCACATATCACTTAAGGATTAATTTGAAATATTGGGAGGACTGAAAAATATTAGAGGAGGATGGGAGAGGGTGCTCAAACCCGATATTTCTATAGGTAATATGGGGACGGTGGCAAATATTGGAGGAGGTTCTGGCCCATGGGCAGGGGCATATTTACGGGAGGGGCTTAATAGGCTATATCCCAGAGCGGCAAGTTTGAGGATTGAGTGGTCAAGAAAATTAGTAGGACTGGAGGAGGGTGACAAAATCTGTATAGACCACAGGCAGTAAACCTTAAATCTGTCTCCGCCTAGAGAGTGAGGGACTAGGTCAGTGAGTGACGAAATGAGTGACCTAGAGAGTTTAAAGCATGGGAGTGATCAAAAGATTGACCAAGAGCTTGTGTAAGTAAGTGAATGACCAGAAGTACGTGAGTAACAAAAAGAGTCAGGCACGCTCTAGGTGATTCTGTGAATGACCGAACGAGTGACCTGGAGGGCAAGGGACCATGTTAGTGAAGGATCAAAAGAGTGACCTGCAGTGTGTGAAAACATGTGAATGCTTATTGCACCCATATCCTGGAACAGTGCCACTAGGCTGGGGTTTTTGGTGGGTCCTAAAGCCAGACTTTTCCCGGGCCCTATCAGTAGTGAATTTATAGCATGAAAAAAAAGGGAATCAAACGAGAGCCTAAAACAGTAAGCAAGTTTACATGGGGCTCCCACAAAGGTGGGACTAACAGGGCTCTAGTCCTGATGCCCGGGACAGTTACCACAATTTTTTTGTTTTTTTCCATGCTATAAATTCGCTATAGAAGGGTTTGTGGAAAGTCTGCCTCGGGGGGGGGGGGGGAACGCCTAAAATATAAACCTTGGGACCGTGCTCCAGGATATGAACATGAGCATGAGGCGCCCGAATAGGCCTGATATGTCTAGATGGCCCTGGTTCAATGGGAAATTCTGCTGGATTCTGAAAAGATACTATTTATTTCTACAAATCTGGGGCATTTTTTCACTCCATCACCGAACATACTCCCGCTCTGCCTCCATGGGAGACATAAGCTGGTTGCCCCAATGGGGTGTGATTTTTTTCACTGCTCTCCAGTTCTGTGTGGTCCAGTTACCGCAACACATCATGGCTCTCCTTTAATTTGATCCTTACCCGTGGCCTCTTTAGATTATTCCAGGACCGCGGGAGTGGCATATGGCCCCTGGTTAAGAACCACCGAGTTCTAAGACTGAAAATAAATCGATAGTCTCACTAGATGACAGCACCGTTCACGCATTTACAAACTTTATCATCCATTCCGGTTTGAATCTCATTCGTTCACGCACACACAGATGGCGGCATCATTCTTCATCATTCATCACATTATATGGGCTGCTACAGTAAGACGTTCACTACTCAAAAATACCTAGTTTATTGGCCACCAGTGATGGTAACTCGTGGGAAATTTCCCATATTCGTGGGAAAAATTGGACAAAATTCACCCAAGTGGGAAATTTCTTGTCATTTGTGGGAAATTTTGAGAGTTCATCAAACAAAAGAATTTTTGCAAAAAATAAAAAAATTAATGCAGTGCAATACATTTCTATTGTAAAATTCTTGATTACGTATATCCCCCGCTAGATGGCAGCACATTTTTCTGAATGTGTGGGGAAAAATTTAGTCAAAAGGGAAATTTTTGAGGGAAATTTTGATGGAAGATACCATCACTGTTGTCCACCCAGGGCGGCAATCAGCCGGAGCAAGCACGCATTTTGGTGACTCGTATAATGTAGGAGAGGTTTCAGGATGAATTCGGCACCCCTACTAGTCCAGCGCATGACCACCAGATCCACCTGCTTCTCCCTAGTTGAGGCCCTGTACACAGGGTGTCCCAAAATTGATGGACCCATTTGAGAAAAGAATTTTTAAAAAAAACATTAATGCGCCATTTACTGCATTGTGCTTGCGAAAGCATTAAAAGTTTTCAGTCAGGTAGAGTTCCAGAATTGGTTTCACATTTTTGCAACAGATGGTGCTGCAGCAGTGTGTGAGGGGAAAACAAAACTAAATTACGGTACCAGTACAGTTTTCAGCAGCAACACAGAACAATACAGTCTCAGAACAAAATTTACAGAAACTCGAGTGAAGTTCTCAGCCGGGTTGGACTGGATCAGTGTTTTCCGAAGTGGGCAATATCACCCCCTGGTGGGCGATGGAATGTTCCAGGAGGGCGATTGAAGCTACGGACTTCACATAGGATCCTATGGGTTCACTTGAGTTCGCGGGTGATGAGAGGAAAGAAATTGCTGATGAAACAAAATAAAAGATGGCGATGGAGCAAAATGTTTGGGAAATTATGGCCTCTACAGAATTCATATACAGAATTTTCTAAATTAGTTACAAATTTCGCTGTAAATGACGCTGCAGCCTACAGGAAATCGAAATGCAATCGTTTGCATTTTTATAAGTGGTTTTTGCGAATTTGGCTCTGACACTTCACCATGTTGTTGCTACTGCAAATAGTGAATATTTTAAAAAAATACCGTATTTTAATTTATTTTTTTGCAAGACTTCAACGTCATCTTCAAGAAAAATTTGTAACTAATCTCGAAATTCTATCTGCTCGGAAATTTATTGTTTTCCCAAACACTGTGCACCAACCGGTGCATCACTATCACTTCTTTTTTTTAATTCATTTTTCAAACGGGGCATGTTAACTTTGGGATACCCTGTATATACAGCAGTGGTTATAGGGAATTGCAGAATTTTTCAATCAGCTCAGTTCCTCACGAATAATTCCCGTAAACTGAGCCGGAGGGAAATAGGAAGTAAAGCCGGGTTTTTTCCTAGGAGCAGGTTTCCTGTGCCGCGCGCAACGTGATTCGCCCCAGCGCGACACGCCGTCCACTCACCAATGAGAAAAACAGCATGACTGTTTTCCTACTGAGCGCAATACGCCTGGCGACAGCGCTTTACGTCGGGCGTGATTGGCCGACTGCTTCTGGAGGAGTCAAATGCGTCGCGCGTTTTGCCGATGTTCCCTTCACCCTTGTGTGTTTTCTTTCCCTTCAAACCGGAGCATGAAGACAACAAAGTAACTGATGAAAAGGCCATATACGCTAGGCAAACACAAACGCGTAGCGTGATTATGAGTTACTTACATGTTTTTACAAGATATACACAAGACTGGATGTTGTGAAGATATTTATTATTTGAGATGTTAATTTTTTAAGGAAGGAAAAAGCTCATCTCTGCCTCTACCGGGAGTCGATTGCCGGACGAGTGCTCTGACCACTAAGCTACAGAGGAGATAGAGATTTTCCTTCGCTAGAGCTTACATGTTTTTCTTGCAGTGTTGCCAGATATACATTATAAACGTTTCAATGTCCCGTTTTTTCTGTATTGTAGCGTGATTATGTAACACGTTTCTGAAGGCGCGAAATGGTCTAATTCAGTTCACGCGGCGGAGAAAACCTATTCCTGGGAAAACCCGGCGTTAGTTTTATTTTCCCGGCACATAAAGACGTTCAAAAGAACCTGCGAAGAAGCAGACGACTTGACTTGACTTGACTTGAATTTTATTCAGGGTTATATGCATCGATGGCCATATCCAAGCAGACCACAAGTGAAAGGAAATTTTTGCTGTTTTCCCTCATTCAATTCGGTTCCCTGCTGGCGAAGCCCGTAAACTGAACTGCATGCGAAGTTCAGTTCTTTTTCCGCCACAATGAGGAGACGTCCAAAACAAGTAACTTTCAAAGAAGCAGACGACAGAAAAAAAAAGTGAGTGTTTTTTAGTCATTTGACAAGACTTACCAACCGTCCTTCTTTTGATATCATTTCAAGCGTCTTCCTACGTTTCGGAAAATTCGTTTACTTTTCAGGTTAACGGAGTTATTTTTCTCTTCTTTTTTTTTCTAGGGGAAAATTTTTTCCCCACTTTGAAACACATTTCTTCATTGATATGTGTTTTCGTGTACCCCCGCCCCATTCACCAATAACCGTTGAAATTCCCAGAATATTTTCTGTTTCTGCCCTTTTAGGGGCTCTGAGAAACTATTGTTGGAAAAAATTATTCTTTTAGCCCACAAAGCCGTGCCACAATCATAATTATTTACGACGCTCGTGTTATTCTACGCATTTTAACACTCAGACCATACGTCATGCTTTTACGGGACACGGAGCATTCTTACGGTTCGACTGTCTTCTATTTCCCTAAAAATTCCAGTGTGCCACTCCACTCTTTCGAGTTCTAAATTTTTTTAGAATGAATAATTTAAATTCTATCCTATTTAATCAAAAGATTTTTTATTTTATTAAATTTTAGTTAAAGATGAAAAACTAGGGTGATCATATGTCCCATATTTCCCGGGACAGTCCCAGTATTTTCTGTTTTTTTGGCTGTCCCGACTTTTTAGCAAAAGTGTCCCGGTTTCTCCCGTATTTTGCGAGAAGCCTACTTGAATTTTTATTCTTTATTGAAGTCAAAGATTGAAATTATTTTCAACTTATAAATTATATTATGATAACTACAACTATAAATGAATATATGAATCTCCCACATTTGTCTTAGTGAAATTTTTTTTTCGTGGAATTCATTTTAATCCACTGCAATTAGCAGTAATGCTGCATTTCCCGCCATTATGATTTCTCCGTTATTTCAACAATATTTGGCGACATTGTTCGGTTTTGGCGTCATTTTTGGCGGTAATTGGCGATGTCCCGTATTTTCCCGTATTTGCAATCCCAATGTCCCGTATTTTTCTCGAGGAAATATGGTCAGCCTATGAAAAACCGATTAGAAAACGTGTTGAATAGAAAGTCATGATATAGTTATTATTTTAAAAGGGGCTTGCTACATACAATATAGGTTTGGTAGCCTATAATTTTTGAAAAGCGTTCGCGTGCCACATCTGATGGCGTGTCACATGGCCAATGTTTGCCAAAAACGATGGCAAAAGTAAGAAAGGTTGCCAACTATTGCTAAAATCACAGAAAAGTCGCCAATCGAGGAAAAGGGAAAGCCCAAAGCAAATTGCAGTGAATTAGCAAAAAAAAAAAAAGTATGACAAATTTGCTAGATGAATATTTTTATTTACAATCGTATTGTAATGACATTTCTGAGGTGGGAAGATAATTTCAATCGTTGATTTTAAGAATGAATAGTAAAGTTGGCTTCGTTAAAAATACGGGAAAAACCGGGACTGTCCACGAAATACAAGAGGTATGGTCACGTAGGCATCCTTCTTTCTTGGATTTTGAATCTGGTGAACCAAGGGTGGCCATATTTCCTCTAGAGAAATACGGGACATCGCCAATTATCGCCATCAACGAAAATGACGCCAAAACCGAACAAAGTTGTCAAATTATGTTGAAATAACGGAAAAATCACAATGGCTGTAAATGCTGCAGTACTGCTAATTGCAGTGGATTAAAATGAATTCCACGAAAAACAAAACGTTCACTAAGACAAATGTGGGAGATTGATATTCTCATTTACAGTTGTAATTATCACAGTTTATAAGTTCAAAATAATTTCAATCTTTGACTTGAATAGAGAATAAAAATTCAAGTAGGCTTCGTGCAAAATACGGGAAAAATCGGGACACTTTTGCTAAAAAGTCGGGACAGCCAAAGAAACAGAAAATACCGGGATTGTCCCGGGAAATACGGGACGTTTGGTAAACCTATGTTTGACTCGATTCGATATGTTGATGCTGCCATCTAACTTTGCAACTAAAAACTATTCAAGTAGTGATGATAAAAAAAAAATTTTGCTTCTGTAGAATTATGATAACAATGATGACCGTTTGTAATAATCACGATCTGTATTATTTGGGAGAGCCCCCCCAGAAATAATGACCTTGTCCCCCCCCCCCAGACTTCCAAGTCTATCTCCGCCTATGTTCTGTATGAATGCCTTTTCTTTAGCTTTTTTTCCGAAATTTCGTGGGCTCTTCTTTGCTCTTTTCTGGATTTCTGCCCTTACTTGACTTTTTTTTGAACCCTTTCATCTGCAGTCCCGAGATATCTCGTCGAACTTGATCTGCTTTATATATTTCATCCACCACTGAAATATTTCGTCTTCTAAAAGCACGTTGAAGGTATTTTCTCCGGTAAAACACATTTTCCATCCCCCCCCCCAACCAATGAGGCTTTTCGAATAGACGTCATAATCATTATCAGCATCACTCTGAGGGCACACAATTTATAGTTGTAATTATCATAATATAATTTATAAGTTGAAAACAATTTTAATCTTTGACTTCAGTGGAGAATAAAAATTCAAGTAGGCTTCGTGCAAAATACGGGAAAAATCGGGACACTTTTGCTAAAAAGTCGGGACAGCCAAAAAAACAGAAAATACCGGGATTGTCCCGGGAAATACGGGACGTATGGTCACTCCAGGTAAATCTGGGATCCCTTTCTGGAATCCCAGAAAGGGATGACAATCATCCCTGGACAAACACTAGATAATCCCCATAGAGATCAATGTTAAAATTGCCGATTTTAGCGTAGAAATGTGGAAATTTAGTGGGTATCAATAATTTTAAAATTTGAATTAAATCATTGGTTTTCGAAATATTGAGCTCGCCTAGAGATACGAAGCCCAGAAAATTAAATATAAAATAATGAGCCATACCCACTTTTGAGGTGGATATCCATGCAATAACATTAATTTCAGCTTTTTATTTATATCTTCTCAAGCACGAAAATGAGAATTAATGTCTCCGTATTGTCTTATATTATCCAATTGCATCAATCCATATAGTTTAGGATGTTTTGAAATTAATTATGTGGGGCCCATATAAATTACACTGAACAAATTCCGCAGCTTTGATCAACTTTAGATTTGTTTCGTACTTGAGTCGCACAGGAAGTCGCCATACTGCTTACCTTGTATGACCCTCAAGAAAGAGGGAAATATCACGTGATCCAAAAAGCCTTATCAACTGGCAGTGGGTGGAGTCAGCTCTTGCTCAAAGTTAGATAACAGAAGGAGAGAGAAAAAGACTGTATTTTTTCCACTTTCTTTCATCACAGTAAAGAAATATACGCTCAGTTTCTCTTCCCAGAACGCAACACACGTCATAGCAGGTGCTTTTGTATCATTGTGAGGGGAATAAAAGCGATGGGCGGAGTACATTTTTCTGTTGGAAGGGATGGGGGGGGGGGGAAGGTAGCTATCAGCTCGCAATCGGAAGAAAAAGAACGATTCTTCTTGAAAATAGGTGACAATTCGCGAAGGTTTCACGATTTTAAATGTGGCATTTACAATGCAGACCAGGAAAGTTTTAAAAACTGCTTTGAGGATTAAACTTTTGCTTCTTCTCTTTTCCTAACTGCCACTCCCCAGCCCTTTTAAGGATTTCTGTCCTTACTCGTTTGTTCTTGCCCCCCCCCCTTTTTTCTTTTGCCATTTTCCAGTTTTCTGTCCTTTCTCACCTTCTTTTTGAATTTCCGTTTCCCTCTTCTGCCCTTTTTCTAAACTTCTAATCCTTTAGCCATATTCATGTGTTTCTGCCCCGCACTATTTTTTTGTGCTTTCCAAATTTTCGTCCTTTTTTTTTTTTATTCATTATTCATACATCATATACATTTCAGAAAACAAATAAAATCACCAAGGGATCATGCGATCCATACTGGTGATCATAGGTAAAAATGTACGATTCATTTCGTGTATTATCATCACAAGTATATGAATATAATTCACCATGTATATGAATGAAACGGTTTCTAATAATACTGTTATAATTCATTAGATTTATCATGGCAATTTTTGAAGAGAAAAAAACACCAATGAAAATAAATGAGTATAGTATACAATGTTAGTACATCATTGTGGCAAACAGGAGTGTCAGTTTTAATAAAAAAAATTTCAGTCGTTATAGTGTTATCTCGACATTAGAGTGAAAAATAGGTTACAAATAGGCACAAGACGTCAGATACGATATTTTAAAAATATTGTTCAATATCAGTAATGGAAAGTACAAATTTTTTGAAAGAGTGTTCATTTTTTTTCATTTTGAATATCGATAGGTAGTCTATTGTATTGTTTTGGAGCTAAGTAAATGAAGTTTTTACATAGAATATTTTTATTCGGTTTAGGAATTACTAAAATTTGATTTGGTCTTCTGGGAATGATAACATTACGTCTATTGCACCGAACTCGATTTCTGTGAACGGCAATGCAGATTTTATAGAAATACAAGTGTCTGATGGATAAGATATTAAGGTTAGTGTAGTTAATCAAAGTTATACTTCCATTAAAATTAGATAAAATTTCGATAAATTTATTTTGCATTCGTAAAACTTCGTTAGTGATATAATCTCCTACCCCATACAATGAGGACATAATTTATTTGATATTGAATCCAGGCGGCATTATACAGTGTGTGTAAAAAATAATTATTTACTTCGAATTTTAGATAAAAAAATTTGCTTAGAAAGAATCTTAATTTATTTGAAACATTTTTTATATGGGTTTTCCATTTTAGGTTAGAGTCAATGTAAATTCCAAGGTATTTAATAGATGAGACTTCCTCTAAGTGTTGGCAGTTACGATTTGTTAGTACATTACAGGAATTATCGTGATATATTAGAGAGAATATGTCCGGAGTTATAATATTGCCAGTCTCTTTTAATTTGAAACGCATATATTTAGTTTTGTTAACATTAATATTCATGTCGTTTGCCAGAAACCAGTTACGTATTTTTAAAAAGTCATCATTTATATTAGTATGTAAAGTATTTAAATTCTTTGATGAATATAAAAGCACGGTATCATCGGCGAAACTAATTAATTCTCCTTTCATGTCAAGATTACACAGATCATTTATATAGATAAGGAAAAGTAAGGGGCCCAAACTAGAGCCCTGAAATACACCACCTTTAATGGGTAAACTCTTGCTTATTATATCGTTGATTTTAACGTATTGATAACGATTCGAAAGATATGATTTAAACAGGTCAAAAATATTACCTCTTATTCCAATCGAATGCAATTTCGTTAGTAGAATTTACAAATACAACTACAACGCCACAACAGGCAAATTGCCCAGCGAGGTGGCTGACTTAAGAACATCATGGATCCCCGAGCCATTTTTGGAGGCCCTACCTACTACTGCTACACCACAAATGCACCCCCCAACGAATGAGTACATGCGGGAATGTGCGCGTACGTGTAGTGCAACCTGACGTAAAGTTTGTTTCTGTGTAATGTTTGTTATGTGTAGTGCTGCCATCTGCCACCAGTTTTTCTAACTATGAGTGAAGTGCTATGATTGAATGATTTATCGTTGTAGGACTGTTGCTCTCTGTGGCGAGACTTTTTAACGGGGAGATCGGCTCGCATTTGCGTCTTGAAGTTGGGAACCACAGAAAACCAACTTCAGCCGACCACTGTGGGGTTCGAACCCGGATCCTCGCATCGCGAGTCCGTCACTATAACCACTCGACCACCACAGCGGCATGATTAACGGTGTCAAAAGCTTTTGAGATATCTAAGAAAATGGCTATTGTCTCATTATTGTTATCAATACTGTTGTAAGTAAATTTGGCGAATGATATTAAGGCATTTTCAGTATTAGAGTTGGGCAGAAAACCATACTGGTTTTCAGAGAAGAAATTAATTTTATTTAAATAAGTTAGTAGGCGGTTTTTTAAAATATTTTCAAAGATTTTGGAAAGTAAAGGTAGAACAGATATAGGTCTATAATTATTCAATTCATTTATATTTCCGTTCTTGTGAATAGGAGTAACGATAGAAATTTTGAGACAGTTAGGAAAAGTACCTTCATTTATAAGTTCATTGAAGAGACATGTCAGTACAGGAGTGTGCGTTTTTGCAAGAATTTTTATCAATTTTGCATCAATTCTATCCATGCCAGAACTCTTTTTATCGTTTAGTGCGAGAATAGTATCATATACTTCACGAGATTCGATTTCCGTGCAATAAAAGGAATGTGTATTCGTTCTAATATATGTCATAAAATTATCACTAATTATGTTTCTAGGGTGATTTACAGAGGTGAAATACTGGTTAAAAAGGTTGGCTGAATGTGATGGCTCGGTGTCAGGATACACGGATTTTTTTATGTTTTTGTTCAAGATTTCATTCACTAATCTCCACTGTTCTTGGCTGTTCACACATTCGTTGAAACGTTTAGCATAATAATCATTCTTTGCTTTTTTAGCCAAATCAACACTTTTTTTGCTAAAATGTGGCACAATTTGTTTACCTTCAATTAATTTTTTGAGGGAAGGTGCATACAGTGCGTCCGTGTGTTTACTACTTATTATGTTATGAATCGATCTATTCAAAATAATTTTGTGGTTTCGAAAGATTTTTCTATCCTGGAAAATACGGGACGTATGGTCACCTTATTCACAGTGTGTGACTAACTCATTTTATTTATTTATTATTATTTTTATTTATTTTTTTTTGTAAAATCCCTCCTCCCAATAGCGCTCTCCAGATCCGCTCATGCCATAAGCAGCAGACAAATCACATTGAAACTGTGCGAAATGTGTAAATCATTAATAAACTTAATATTATTAATACATAAAGATCAATAGAGCCCGGATTATAAGAATTTGCATATTTTGGCATTAAATGCATATAAATGCATAAAATCAAAGAATTTTCAGTATAAGTGCATATTTTTGAAGGCTTATTTAAGCTCTCACTCGATTTCTTTTATAATTTTTCAAATAAATATTGTTCATAATATTTTCATAACATCGGTATTTTTTGCCGCAGGTGAAATTTAGTGAATTAAATACATATTTGTAAAGTATTTTACGAATATTTAGCGTTTTATTGTAAGGCTATTTCTAGAGATATGTCAAAGTGTTGAAATTTTTATAGAAATAGTGTCGAAATTCTTTTGTTACTGGTATTTTCGTTATTGTGCGAGCAGCTACAACAAACTGAAAATTAAAAAATGCCTGAATATGTGGTATATATATATACAGTCGAAACCCGTTTTAACGAATACTGTTATGGCGAAAATCTCGTTTTAACGAACACTTTTCTAACTCCCCCAGACAAGTTTGCACAGGAACAATGTGCAAAGAGTTGGAATTCCTTTATAGCGAAATTTCCTTTTAACGAAGTGATTTCTTCTGTCTCTTGGAGTTCGTTATAACGGGATTCAACTATATATATATATATATATATATAGTTGATTTATCGTTGTAGGACTGTTGCTCTCTGTGGCGAGACTTTTTAACGGGGAGATCGGCTCGCATTTGCGTCTTGAAGTTGGGAACCACAGAAAACCAACTTCAGCCGACCACTGTGGGGTTCGAACCCGGATCCTCGCATCGCGAGTCCGTCACTATAACCACTCGACCACCACAGCGGCATGATTAACGGTGTCAAAAGCTTTTGAGATATCTAAGAAAATGGCTATTGTCTCATTATTGTTATCAATACTGTTGTAAGTAAATTTGGCGAATGATATTAAGGCATTTTCAGTATTAGAGTTGGGCAGAAAACCATACTGGTTTTCAGAGAAGAAATTAATTTTATTTAAATAAGTTAGTAGGCGGTTTTTTAAAATATTTTCAAAGATTTTGGAAAGTAAAGGTAGAACAGATATAGGTCTATAATTATTCAATTCATTTATATTTCCGTTCTTGTGAATAGGAGTAACGATAGAAATTTTGAGACAGTTAGGAAAAGTACCTTCATTTATAAGTTCATTGAAGAGACATGTCAGTACAGGAGTGTGCGTTTTTGCAAGAATTTTTATCAATTTTGCATCAATTCTATCCATGCCAGAACTCTTTTTATCGTTTAGTGCGAGAATAGTATCATATACTTCACGAGATTCGATTTCCGTGCAATAAAAGGAATGTGTATTCGTTCTAATATATGTCATAAAATTATCACTAATTATGTTTCTAGGGTGATTTACAGAGGTGAAATACTGGTTAAAAAGGTTGGCTGAATGTGATGGCTCGGTGTCAGGATACACGGATTTTTTTATGTTTTTGTTCAAGATTTCATTCACTAATCTCCACTGTTCTTGGCTGTTCACACATTCGTTGAAACGTTTAGCATAATAATCATTCTTTGCTTTTTTTACTTTGTTTTTTTTAATACATTTACGGTTGTTTTATAAGCTGTGCAATAGAATCGATCTCCCGGAAATCGAATGTATTTTTTATATAATCGCTCTTCCGATTTCACGATGTTTAGGATTTCCGGCATAATCCATCCATTTTTGTTTTTTCTAGTTTTTCGTTTCCTCCAGCAACTGAAGTTATTTTTGATTGCAATCACTTTTTTCATGAAAATCCGAGAATTTAGAGTTTGCATCTTTTCCACAAAGTATAAATTTGTAATCAGATCAAAAACATTTCTATTTCGTCGTATTGTATAGTTTTAAAATATGAATTTTCCTTCTTTGACAGTGTTTCGGAATTATGTGATAGGATGATCTTACAAACTATAGGAAAATGATCAGTGTTATTCCATTAATTAATCGAGCTGCATGTATACTGTGTATGGTATAAGTTGAATTCCTTAAGAACATGTGGTCAACGCATGTGTTAGACTGATTTCTAGTAATGTCATTTATTAGGGGGGGCGAGAACCCATATTCATGTAGGAGGGCCAAATAGTCAATACCAGCGTTTGATGGGTTCAGGATGTCAATAATAATATCACCGACTATGAGAACATTTTCATTTTTGATCAGAAGTAAAATTTGCTGCATTTCAGTATTAAAAACATCGGTATGAAAAGAATGAGATCGATATATGGGAAACAGGATTAGATCAATGGGTTCGCAATACAAAATAACAATTTCTGCTGAAGATATGTGATAATCGATTATTTTGAATATGAATATCTTATTTACCCTTTTTTCCCCTAAACTTTTATTTTTGAACTTCTTCTCCCCTTCGGCCATATTTTAATTTCTGCCCCCCCCCTCCCCCACCACTCACTATTTTCTCCTTTTCCTTAATTTCAACACCCTCCCCCTTTAGACCATATCCTGAATTTCTGCAACCCCCCCCCCCCGCACTCTTTCCGACAATATTCAAACGCATGAGACTAACTCATCAACAAAAAACAGTCAACTTTCTCCTACACCAGCACAGAAATAATGGATATATATAACCGTCCTTTTAATTTTGGTTGTCACACACAGTGCATTTTATTTTTTAAAAAGTTCCGAAAATAAAAGTAGGTTACATCATAGATAGATCGGTGCCATCTTCGAATATAGTTCCTGGATAAGTTCTTCGTCTACACCACTGCTATATGCGATTGCAGCTGAACAGTGAGTCAGTCTTTGTCAACCACGACGTCCTTCTTCAAAAAAAAAAAAACCAAAAGAAAAACCTGACCATTCAATGATCGGATGAATTATACCCGACGTCGAATCCCCCGTCGACTGAAACGGGTCGATTTCTTGATCGGACGTATCCGCCTCTGGTACTTGTAGCCCTTACGGGCCCGAAACCTCTTGCACATTATCTTGGAGCATTTCTTTCGTTGCATTCCCCATAGTAAGGCTTCCCAGTGCGGTTCGTGTCCCGGTGACCTGGAAAAAACGACAGAAAATACATACAATATAATAGTGGCCACCAACCTGTTGTACGCGTACCCATTGGGATATGGGCCATTCAGGAGTAAACGAAAAAAAAAAAAAAAAAGACCGAAGAAACGAGTAAAGCAACTTAAAAAGTGTTGAATGTGTCCTATGCACTTCCTTATATAAGCCCTTTTGCGCATTTCAAAGAAAGGTCGCTCCCTGCTTTTGCGCATTTCAAATGTCGCTCCTTGCTTTTGTGCATTTCAAGGGTCGCTCCCTGCTCTTGTGCGTTTCAAAGGTCGCCGCTCCCTGCTTTTGTGCGTTTCAAAGGTCGCTCCCTGCTTTTGTGCATTTCAAAGGTCGCTCCCTCAATGCTTTTCTTCTTATGCTATCCTACAACGCATTCGCATTCCGAAGGGAACGCTCTCCCTCAATGCTTTTCTTCGTATGCTGTACTTCAACGAATTCCGAAGGGTACGCGCTCCCTCAATGCTTTTCTTCGTATGCTGTACTTCAACGAATTCCGAAGGGTACGCGCTCCCTCAATGCTTTTCTTCGTATGCTGTACTTCAACGAATTCCGAAGGGAACGCTCTCCCTCAATGCTTTTCTTCGTATGCTGTACTTCAACGAATTCCGAAGGGAACGCTCTCCCTCAATGCTTTTCTTCGTATGCTGTACTTCAACGAATTCCGAAGGGTACGCGCTCCCTCAATGCTTTTCTTCGTATGCTGTACTTCAACGAATTCCGAAGGGTACGCGCTCCCTCAATGCTTTTCTTCGTATGCTGTACTTCAACGAATTCCGAAGGGAACGCTCTCCCTCAATGCTTTTCTTCGTATGCTGTACTTCAACGAATTCCGAAGGGTACGCGCTCCCTCAATGCTTTTCTTCGTATGCTGTACTTCAACGAATTCCGAAGGGTACGCGCTCCCTCAATGCTTTTCTTCGTATGCTGTACTTCAACGAATTCCGAAGGGAACGCTCTCCCTCAATGCTTTTCTTCGTATGCTGTACTTCAACGAATTCCGAAGGGTACGCGCTCCCTCAATGCTTTTCTTCGTATGCTGTACTTCAACGAATTCCGAAGGGTACGCGCTCCCTCAATGCTTTTCTTCGTATGCTGTACTTCAACGAATTCCGAAGGGTACGCGCTCCCTCAATGCTTTTCTTCGTATGCTGTACTTCAACGAATTCCGAAGGGTACGCGCTTCCTCAATGCTTTTCTTCGTATGCTATCTCCCTCAATCCTTTTCTCCGTATGGTATCCTTCAACACATTGCGGAGGGTACAGGCTCCGTTGATGCTTTTCTTTGTATGCTATCCTTCTGAAATTCCGAAAGGTACGCGCTCCCTCCATCCTTTTCTTCGTACGCTATGCTTCAACGCATTTCGAAGGATACGCACTCCCTCAATCCTTTTCCATAATGAGGAAGACTGATTAGCATTTCTAAGGACATGGAGAGCCGTTTATGAATTATGAGATAGTACGCACACGTTATCTATTTTCTAGGCGTACGCATTTCTCGGAGGATATAGAAGACTCCCGTGCATTCCTAGGGATACGGGAGCCATTTAAGCAGTTCTAAGAATATGAAAGACCTATATGGATTTCAAGAAGGTAACCTCACTCTCTATGTATTTTGCGTGTGCATAATCTTAGAGACGGTAAGTATGCCTCCTACTCACATCTACGAATAAAAGAATCTCTAACTTATTTCTAAAGATATGAAAGCCTCCTACGCATTTCCACTGTGAAAAGCCATTTCTAAGGCTATGGTAGCCTTTTCGAATTTTAAGGGGGCACACACACACACTTTTTACGCGTGTGTGCATTACGTTATGCTATAAAAAAAAATAAATATTGAAAATATATTATACACAGGGTGGCAACTATCGACCGCCCAATAACTATACACGTGATTCCTTGTGAAAAAATAATACGGAAAAGTGTTTTCCGTTTTTGGATCGGACGAATATCAAGTGAGTTATAAGGTTTTGAAATTTTGTGACGTGTCATTTTTCTAACCGTCAGTTATGCGCCAAACTGCGAACGAAAGTACATTTCTCCGCCAACAGCGGGTTGTCACTTCTTGAAAATTAACTGAAATATTCAATCCCATTATAGAAGCCAAGCTCTGCCTTCTTCCTTCACGCGATTGGCGTTTTTTTCTCTCCATGTAGTGTGATATTATAACGTTGATATTACGTATAACTTACGTATCCGCTTCGTTTCCTATTTTGGCAAATTTATCACCAGATTTGTAAAGTGTTAGCCAAACGAGATAGATCTGTTTGAAATTTTTTTTTAGCCAAATCAACACTTTTTTTGCTAAAATGTGGCACAATTTGTTTACCTTCAATTAATTTTTTGAGGGAAGGTGCATACAGTGCGTCCGTGTGTTTACTACTTATTATGTTATGAATCGATCTATTCAAAATAATTTTGTGGTTTCGAAAGATTTTTCTATCCTGGAAAATACGGGACGTATGGTCACCTTATTCACAGTGTGTGACTAACTCATTTTATTTATTTATTATTATTTTTATTTATTTTTTTTTGTAAAATCCCTCCTCCCAATAGCGCTCTCCAGATCCGCTCATGCCATAAGCAGCAGACAAATCACATTGAAACTGTGCGAAATGTGTAAATCATTAATAAACTTAATATTATTAATACATAAAGATCAATAGAGCCCGGATTATAAGAATTTGCATATTTTGGCATTAAATGCATATAAATGCATAAAATCAAAGAATTTTCAGTATAAGTGCATATTTTTGAAGGCTTATTTAAGCTCTCACTCGATTTCTTTTATAATTTTTCAAATAAATATTGTTCATAATATTTTCATAACATCGGTATTTTTTGCCGCAGGTGAAATTTAGTGAATTAAATACATATTTGTAAAGTATTTTACGAATATTTAGCGTTTTATTGTAAGGCTATTTCTAGAGATATGTCAAAGTGTTGAAATTTTTATAGAAATAGTGTCGAAATTCTTTTGTTACTGGTATTTTCGTTATTGTGCGAGCAGCTACAACAAACTGAAAATTAAAAAATGCCTGAATATGTGGTATATATATATACAGTCGAAACCCGTTTTAACGAATACTGTTATGGCGAAAATCTCGTTTTAACGAACACTTTTCTAACTCCCCCAGACAAGTTTGCACAGGAACAATGTGCAAAGAGTTGGAATTCCTTTATAGCGAAATTTCCTTTTAACGAAGTGATTTCTTCTGTCTCTTGGAGTTCGTTATAACGGGATTCAACTATATATATATATATATATATATATATATATAAATTTAAAAATTTTTTACAAAATTTATCATTTACAAAAAAAATATTTTTTTTTTTTGTAAATGAATACATATGCACGAAGAAATAGAAAAGTTGCATTTTAAAAACACATCTGCTTTTTTTTACATGGTAATTTTTTTTATGCATATTTTCTCATTTTTTGTACATATTTGCATATTTTTAGTGCATATTTTGCCTTTTTAAGTGCATATTTGCATATTTTTAGTGCATATTTTGCATATTTTTAGTGCATATTTTGCCTTTTTAAGTGCATATTTGCATATTTTTAGTGCATATTTTTGCATTTTAAGTGCATATTTGCATATTTTTAGTGCACATTTTTGAATTTTAAGTGCATATTTTTGCATTTTTAGTGCATATTTTTGCATTTTTTAGTGCATATTTGCATATTTTTGAATTTTAAGTGCATATTTGCATATTTTTGCATTTTTAAGTGCATATTTTTGCATTTTTAAGTGCATATTTTTGCATTTTTAAGTGCATATTTTTGCATTTTAAGTGCATATTTGCATATTTTTTAAGGCTTTTCGACACATTTGCAAGAAGCATTTGAAGCATGAATGGCTAGGGAATCACTGTGTTGGTAGGGTTCTTCTGAGACACTGCTCGTTGTAAGCGGGTTCAGACCCGAATAATGGTTTTGGGTAGACGGAATGGCAGGAATCGCATACTTACTTGAGTTGCTTAGTGACCTCGTGAACAGAAGGCAACCTGGACAGTAGGCGACCGGCATTGCAAACGCTTCTCAGGCTGCACTCGTTCCTCCTCAACTGATTCGGTGGCTTCGGAGGAGCGGCGTCGTACCAGAGTTTCCCACCGAGGGAAGTAGAGGCCGGTCCCTTGTTGGCCCTTCGGCGGTGGTTGTCAACGAAGTTGCCGTCGCTGATGACGTCCTCGAAGAAGTCCGACGAGCCGTTCGATCCGTTCCGGTTCTCGCGCGAACGGTGGTTGTTGTGCAGCTTCAACGACCTCGCGAATCGTCGGTGGACATGGTCTCGGATGGCGTGTAAACCCGCCTCGGGATCTGGCGACACGTTCGTGACGTTCCCGGCCAACGCGTGAGCTATCATGTAGGAAGATGCGTAATGCCCTAGAACGCTTCTCAACATTTCGCGTATGGGATGGTCCTCCGGGTGAGACGCTGTATATTTTTCTCCTGATTCAGGAGACGTCGATCTTTCTTGTATTTCGACGTCACTGACTGTATTTCTCTGCATGACACCTGTCTTATCTTCAGTCTTACTATCTGTCTTATGTCTATCTGTCTTTGAATCAGTCAGTTCAGAATTGTGCGAATCCGCCACACCGTTTCCCAATTTTGCAGATAGTAAACTCCGTAGACGCTTCAGAACCATCGCATTCAAAACAGCAATGTCATTAGTTAGTTCTGACCTATCAACTCTTACATCACGTGGAGCCATCTCCGACTCTTCGACAGGATTATCTTCTAAGGTAAGGATCCGTTCTCCAACTTGATTGGCACCAACGAGATTTTGCAATGTCCCTTTTCCAAGGATTCGCTGGAGATCAAGGTTGGGGTTGTTCTCAATCTCAGACATCATCTCAGAAACGGCCGAAATGAACCTCGGGAATCTCTGCCCTATCCTGGACATGCGTCGCTCAGAGGCGGCTTCTGACCGTTTCATCCTCACAATCTGGGTTATGGGCAAGATGGACAGTGGCACGACGGCCCGGTCGGAGGCACCTGGAAGCGACACGAAACCGATGTCGTCCAGGGACCTTTCCTTGTGCTTGGAAAACAGGTGCTGGATGATCTTGTCGACGAACTCGTCGACGACCATCCTCACCATGCGCATGAACAGCTGCTCCCAGGCGGCGTCTTCGACCAGGCTCTTGACGAACTTGAAAACTTTCTCGTGGTAGGGATCGTGGAATGTTATCTTGTCTTTATCTTTGTCTTTGTCGCCGTGGAATGTCTTGAACAATGACAGATACTTCCCGGCTCGGTGCTGGGGTTGATCCCCTTCCGAACGGCTGGTAGCGCCTTCCTTCTCCGACTTCAAGCGAACCAGCACTTCACTCGTGATTCTCAGTACATCACTGCCCTCATCCAAGGGTCCATCAGGATATTTGTCTTCTCTACTGTACGACTCGTTTCTATGCTCTAGATCCACAACTGTTTGAGTTGCAGTATCATTGTCTTGCTCCAGCCTCACTCTAACCGGGACGTCTTGGCTACCAGCCATTGAAAGTTCGTCCGCATATATGGATAGTTCGTGGGGTTTCGGCACGTAACCCCGATGTATGATCTCGTGACCGTCGAATAAAGACACGTCGTACGGGTTGCCATCTTCGCTGCCATTGTTTGGTTTTCTGTCGACGTAAACCGTCAAGTTGAATGACACTTTGTGGACGTTGTAAGGTTCGACAATGTCCCGGTGACTTTGTTCTTCTGTGAGACTCGATCCGTGGACAGTCTCGTGGCTCGAATTGCGGAGGGTGTTGCCTCCAGGAACTTTAACCGGTGCCTTGGACTCGTACGTCGCGTTCGACAAGGGGCTCGTCGAAGTGGTGGTGCCAATGAGGTACAGACTCTCCGCGTTCGCATAGTTCGTCGTCACCAGGAGCTGTACCACCAGACACGAAGAAACAACGATAGTGTGACTGATCTCCGTGTGCCTTTTCTTCATCGCTGGTATCGGCTCATTACTTCACAGCGCCTGCGGAAATAAATGGATATTTATAAATGTTTCGTGAATATAATAGGATATATTAATGAAATCTTTTTAGAGAGCAGATCAATTAAATCATGTCCCGAATGTCGAACGATTTCTACTTTGTTTTACCTCCATAGTCGTCTCTGATTGGACTCTTCAACGCATCCAGAGAACGTGTTGTGAATTTTCAAAAGATTAGTTTTTACGTCATTTAATTACTCCAAAGTGATTGATAATGTTACGTGGTGACGACGTATAACAGGGAACGCTTGGAGGCACTTGACACCTTTGAGATGTTTATCGAGGAAAGCGAGCTTTTTTGACAGCATCGCCGTTCGTTCGGTAAAGAACCTGGTAAATGCTTTAACGAATTCGAAACTAGCTTGTAAGACTTTTACAGCGGATCTCTGACGGATTGGGTTATGAATACATTCTCCAAAAAATGGCGATATTAGGAGCCGTTCAAGTATTACGTCATCATCGATGGGGGGAGGGGGTTTCTGACTTTTGATGACAAGGGGGGGGGGGGTTTGGATAATGCTTACGTCATCAACAACCCTTTATGAAAATATGAAATATTTTTAATGGCTCACTCGTTGCGCCAAAAACGTGAAAAACCGTTTTCGATAGTTTGTGGGCACATGAAATAACATCCCCCCCCCCCTATTGATAAGTGCCCTACAGAGCCACTTTAGTGATCTCTAAATGTTTCGCGGATCCAAATGATCTAGAAATGTTTCCAGGCCGCTTAAGTACTCTGGAAATGTGTCCGGGCAGCTTAAGTGCTCTGGAACTGTGCCACGCATCACTTAAATAATCTGAGAATGTGCCGCGGGTAACTTGAGTGGTGTAGAACCGCACTGAGGGAAGCTTAAGTGCTCTAAAACTACGTCACATGTCACTCAAAGGATCTCTAAATTTATCACGGATCGCTTAAATTTTCTGGAACTGTGTCCCGGGTCATTTAAGTGATCTGAAAATATGCCACGGGAAGCTTAAATGTTCTGCAATTGTACCACGGGATACTTAAGTGATCTGTAAATGTGCTCATTTTTACAAAATTAAGTTTGAAGAGGGCAGGCCGCATCAGATAACCCCCAGGGCCATATTTGGTCCGCGGACCAAGAGCCTTTATGCGATTCACTATATATGACTTAGAGGGTGTGTTTTCAGGGCGAGAACTTTTATTTACATCTGTAATTTTAAGAATTACATAAATTTTCAATCGTCGGGGGGGGGGAGTCCGAGACTCCCTATGCCCCTCCCCCTGTGTACGTCTCTGATCCCACCAATATGCGTTAGGATTCAGAGGGGCAGAGCTGATGACGAAATTTTGCTGACAAGAGGGGGGAGGGGAGGGGGTCAGCGTTTTGCTGACTTTTGCTGACAAGGGAGGGGGGTCAAAAATGGCTAAAAATTTCCTTACGTAATACTTGAACGGCCCCTTAGACGTTTTAATGGAATTCTCTTAGCAATGTCATTGAAGGCGGAATAGATGGTTCAAAAAGGCCGTCTCTGAATGACTAGAATCTACCAAGATCTCAACGGAACTCTAGCAATGCCGCTAAATGTAAAAGAAATGCTTGGGGAGCTTGAAATGATCAGAACTGTCAAATCTTTAACGGAACTCCAGCAACAATGTTAAATATGAAATACGGGGGACATGGCCCTCACAAGGGGTGGGCTGACAAGGCTCCAGCCCTGGGGCCCGGTGTGATTTTAATCATTTTTTTGTTTTTTCACGCTATAAATTCATCATAAAAGGGGGGGGGCCGAAAGTCTGGTCAGGGGGCCCGTAAAAGATCTCAGCCTAGGGGCTCTGCTTCAGGATGTGGGGGCCATGACGGGGGGCTTAGAAAATGATTTTGAATGACAAAAGTCTGTCAGGACGTCTGCATGACTCTCGTAGCAAGCGTAATAAATGATTGAAAAATGTTTCAGTCAAGACGTCAACGATGCTCAAGCAAAAGTGTCGTTATAAATGAAATAGATTGTTGAAGGGGAACTTTTCTAATGAATGGAATCCTCGAAGACGTCAACGGATGTCTTGTAGTAGTATCGTTACATGCGGAATACATAGATGGCTGAAAGAACTTTCGATAGCTAAAAACTTTCAAGATGATTGTAAGCAAAGCTTCCATAGCAATGTTCGTAAATGCAGAATAAATGGATGACAGGAATATTTCTGCCAACACGTCATCGATGCTTAAACAAAAAGTGTCAAATATGGGTGTTCAATAGAGATACGTAAATTTCATATTTGAGAAATAACCGCTATAAATCAGCACCTCCTAGAGATAGAAGGCCTCCGCACTGATTGCCATAAACGTCATTCAGACAACCCAGCAAGTTTGCCACATTTTTGAAACGCAGCATCCTATTTCGTTTCTTCTTGATTGGCTCACAAATACCGCAGAGTGATTGGATGTGGGGCATAGAAATCGCCAATTCTGAGCCCGATCATTTCTTTTCCGCACAACGATGAGAGCAGGGAATTTTTTTCCCTGAATATTCTCAGGGAAAATGGACTACTTGCTGACGTCACAAGCAGAGTGCGGAGGCCCTCTATCTCTAGAAGGTGCTGGATAAATGCGAAATTCACGGAATAACCGCTATAAATGCGAAATTCGCGAAATAACCGCGATTAATGCGAAATTCGCGAAATAAATGCGATAAATGCGAAATTTGCCAATTTTGACGAGTAAATGCAAAAATTGGAATTTCTACTACTTTTCTGCGAAATCTCGATAATTTTAAAGAATTCAAAGAATTTAATTCTGTTGCGGCCAAGACGAAAATTACTTTTTTTGCACTCAAGAATAATGAACAGTGCGTATTTTAAGCAACCAAAAAAGTATCACTGTATAAGTAGGCTATTACTGGTAGCCAAATTCTTCCCGACGCCTGTAAGTAACCAGGCAGAATTCGTGGTTGAATGGTGTCATTCATCTGAGCGAATATCATATATTTGCTGCTTTTCTCAATAAATATGAAGACGATTAGTCCAGCATAAGTTTCTTAAAAATAAGTTTTGACAATGAAATTCTAGCTGCTAAAATACGGGTTCAGTTGACTTTCGTTTCCGAGTTCTGTAGGAAAATTATGCTAATCGGCAATTTCGAAAGGATCAAACTTTCCATTCGCACATGTTTTGTGGAGTAAGAAATCTTTGGGGCTCAAATTTCAAGGGCATTTTTACGAGGACAAAAAATTGACAAATGAGTGCAGTAGTGTTTGTCTTATCCGATATAAACGGGCAGGTAGAACGTCGGATAATACGGAGGTGTTCAGGGACAGCCTACTAAACGTCAAACTGTGTTATAATTTTGCACATTACGAAACCTAATAATCATGTTTACAGCAAAACAACAGAAAAAGTGAGAAAATTAACTTGCAGTTACAGAATATTTTGAGGTTAAATATAGTACTTGAAAAAGCTCAGTCCTGTGATGATTTAAACAAATTTTTGATCGTGGTCTGCTTTCTCCTTCCGAGTGCCGTTTCTTTCGCTGCCAAATCTTGCCATCTTTGCAGCATCATTATGTCGATTCCTGTAGCTTGTTCTTGTTGCTCAATGTATTTAATCGCAGTTTCTAGAGCCCTAACTCCGTCGGGTTGTGAAATTCTGAGAAGCTCAACAGTTGGTGCTTGGTCTCTCTCTCTCTCTCTCTTTTTTCTTTTTTTTAGAAGTATGGCGTCGGATAATACGGAAGGTCGGATAAACGAGACTCTACTGTATGTTGGAACTGATGAACGGCATGATATTCTGCTGAAGACACAGCAGCAGAAAAGAGTTAAAATAAATTGACTTTACACATGACCTCCCTCGAACCAGTGCCGTCTTAATGCATGGGTCCGACCGAGTACGGCCCAGAAACCTCAAGTGCAGAGGGGGGGGGGGGGGCTCATGAAAATGAGATCTGGTTCAAATTATCGAAAGTAAGCATTTCTAGCAAGGTTGGGGGATAGGCTTCAGAGTTTTTAGCCGTTTCATCATTTTAGCCGAGAGCCTATGATATGCTATTTTTTTAATTATTTTATTTATTTATTTAATTTTTTTTGTGAAAAAATGCGAATTTTTCTGATTCTGATTTTTTTTTTTTCTTGCGAATAAATGCGAAAAAATTTGATTCTTTAATGTTTTTTTGCGAAATTTACGTATCCCTAGTGTTTAATAATGATTGTAGGAACGAGATTATAAATGACGGAATCTACCAAGATGTCAACGGAGCTGTCGTGGCAGTGTCGTTACATGCGGAATGGATGGCTGAAAGAACTTCGAATAGCTTAAAACTGTCGAGATATTGATTTTGAGCAGAGCACTTTTAGCAATGCCGATAAATGCAAAATAAATGGTTGAGAGGATATTGTTCTGCCGAGACATCAACGATGCTTGAGCAACAGTATCAAATATGGGTGTTAAATATGGGAGAGATGGTAGAAAGAATATTTGTGAATGACCGAAATCCACCAAGGCATCAACGTAACTCTCGTATCAGTGTGGTTACACGTGGAATTGATGGTTCAGGAGATGTTTTTGAGAAACTAGAAGTCGTCTAGTATCTGAGCAGAGCTCAATGCCCGTGAATGGGAAATAAATAGTTCAAAAAATGTTCCAACATGTCAAGGAGCTCAAACAGCAATGTCGTTAAATACAGATTAGAAGCTTCAGGGGACGTTTTAAAATTACCAGACTACGCCGAGACGTCGACGAAGCTCTAGCGACAATGTCGTCAAATGAAGAGGGGGGGGGGCGCAGATATATTTTAAAATGACCAGAATCCATTTGAACGTCAACGATGTTGCTTCAATTGCGGAATAGATGATTGAGAGGACGTTTCTATCAAGACGTAATGAAGCTCGAGCAACGCCATCAAATATGGAATAGATAGTTTAAGAAACATTTTTAACCGCTTCGCTTGCAAGCGATTGGCAAAAAATTCGGTTGGTCCTCTATTTGACGAATCGGTGATAAATATGGTAACCTTGTCCTAACCTAACCGCATGTTAGAAAAAGGAAGGAAAGAAAAAGTAGAAAAATAAGGGGAAAAAAACAAATGAAAGAGGGAAACAGTATAAGACATAAGTATAAGACATAAGTATAAGAGAGATACATGTGTACTTATCTATTATACTCTTATCTCTCCCTCTCCCTTATCTGTAATACTTACAGATAATAGAGTAGGCACACGAAGTATAGATTTCTCTTTTCACTCTCACCAACCTGTTCTCTTTCACCCTTAGATGTATACAGTAGAAGGATACATTATGGAGGTATATATGTCCTTTGGGGCCCAATATGACTATTGTGTTCATGTGTTGTTCTTTCTATGTGGTTTTTGTTCTGTCTTTTATATGTATTTCGTGTTTATTTCTGCAAAAAAAAGACCTACTTTTTTTGTGTAGGGTTGCAGAAAAGCTTCGCAGTGATGAGGATAGAGGAAAGAAAACAGAGAGAACTTTTTCAATTTATTTCTTTGGCGTTCGGACGCAATATTACGTCCTAGTAGTTAAATGACCGAAATCTGGTTAAACGTTAACGAAACTCTTTTCGCAGTGTCGTTACAAGCGATTAGATAGTTGAGATATTTTACCATATCTATCAAGATGTTAAGTGTAAGCGAAACTCTTTAGAGAATGTCCGTACCTAAACGCAGAATAAATAGTTGAGAGCGTGTTTCTGTCACCACGTCAACAGAGCTCAAGCAGCAATGCCATTAAACTCGGAATAGAAACTTAACTTCAGGAGACGTTACCAAATTATCAGAATAAGTCGAGATGTCAATGGAGCTCAAGTGGCATTGTCGTTAAATACGGAATAAAAGTTTGAGGGGGAGACGTTCCTAAAATCATCAGAATATAAGAAACCATCAATAGGACCTCTAGTGGCAATGTCGTCAAACAAGGACAAGAGAACTGCAAATTTTAATTGAACAGAATCTGTTAAAACGTCAACAATGCTCTGTAGATTTCGTAATAGACAATTGAGAAGACGTTTCCTTCAAGACGTCAACGAATCTCGGCAAAACTCCTTCAAACGCTAGCTTAAAGATTTTACAACAAGACCCTGGATATAGGTCCATCATACATACCTGGATAATATACTGTACCAATAGGCCCCCACGATGTTGGTTCACTTTATGCCAGCTGTGGAGCTTATCACTTGGGTAATTATCGTCAGGGACTTCAGCCGACTAGAACTGTGCATGCGCTGGGATCAATTCCGTCTGTCTTAAAGGTTGCCAATACATCGGGATGTACCCGCGAGTGTGTAAATAAATGGGATTCATGGTCGAATTGACGTTAATCCATCAAAATGTCAATTTCGAGCAGCTCCAGATCAATACACATACACGGTTTAACCTCTCGATGGAATTGTATAATAAGAGCATCACGTCTAGGCTTTGATTGAGCATTGAGAATCATGATTGTGTTTTTCCAGTAAATAGCCATCATTTTTGATATGTTCTCACGGAATCCGCCTGAAGAATCAGACATTGATTCGAGACAGTTTTTTGATGGACGTTCGCTATTATGAACATTGAGAACATTCGTACAATCTCCATTGATTGATTGACCTCAAGTATCATTTCTGATTCCTCCTATCCGCCCCTTACCCGTGGATGAACCGGTCAAGTTCAGCCGCCGAACAATGCATAAAAGTGCCAATCGGTTTTCTTTCTTGGCGTCGAGCATCCTGTTCAGCAATAGAAAAATAGAGCCTATTCATTTCTCTTAAATCTTCCGTAATGTTATTAAGCAAAATAAAACTCGGGAGATTTGCGGTTTGGTCTTTTTTTCCCCCCCATTAATTTTTTTTTTCCAGCTTCCATTAATTTCGAAGATGAGACTTGTGGTCAGAGCTGACCTATTTAATGTCATGACCATTTGGTGGGTCAACGCGTTTCTTTGGAAATCTCCAAACATCACGGAAATGCAAACTCGTATACGAATATACCGTATTGTAAAGTATTCTTTAGAAGTGAATTAGGGCTTGAGAAGTCCGGCTTCGAGACACCATTGTGAAGTTTATGTTTCAACTTATTCGTTAAGAAAAAAAATTAATGTATGGCAGGTCTTATAGTAGCACATAGTGGTCACCATCTTTTTCTCTCCCGTTTCAAGAAGAACCACAAAATGTCGTAAACCATATTAAAGAATTCTAGAAAGCCACTCGAGATAAGAACAGTCTAACTCGGTTATAACTAGGGTGACAATATTTCCTCGAGAGAAATACGGGAAATTGGAATTCCAAATATGGGACATCGCTAATTATTGCCAAAAATAACGCCAAATCCGAACAAAGTTGCCAAATATTGTTGAAATTACAAAAAAAATCACAATGGCGGGGAAATGAAGCATTACTGAAAAGTGCAGTGGATTAAAATGAATTCCACGAAAAACGATACGTTCTCCAAGACAAATGTGAAAGATTAATATTCTCATTTATAGTTGTAATTATCACAATATAATTTATGAGTTGAAAAATAATTTCAATCTTTAACTTCAATAAAGAATAACAATTCGAGTAAACTTCGTGTAAAATACGGGGAAAAACCGGGACACTTTTGCCGAAAAGTAGGGACGGCCAAAAATACAGAAAATACCGGGACTGTCCGGGGATATACAGGACGTATGGTCACCCTAGTTATAACGAGCATTGTTGTGACGGCACTTCTGATGCAACATCAATAGTTGTTGGTCCGAACTGATTCCCATCGCTGTCCAGCGCGTCCCTTATACGTTAGAAGTTCCTCAGGAATATCAACATGGGGTGGGGGGGCGTGTTTGGTTTAATAATGGACCGATTCCCATCGGTGATAATGTCAATGTACCTTGCTTATAACGTTGATGAAAAGCAACCACATCTTATATAACGACAAATTTTTCTTCACTTTTGTGTTTCCACCAAAAAAAAACGTTTTCCGAAGCAATTCCAATGATTAGGAATGAAGACAATTTGCATGATTTATAAATTGCGTTACGATTAACATGAGGAATAAATATTCATCTTCAATATTTGCCATGTTTATTTCCTTCCCATGAGAAAGTTTTAGCAGATTTGCTGTAGCACTGTATCTCTCGCCAAGGGCTATTTATAAGCAATCTTTGGCAAATCGCCGACATTTGGCAACATGTTTGGCAAGAGTCGACGATGTCCCGTATTCCCCGTTTTTTTTTCCGATCCTATATGGTCACACTAAACATAAAGAAATAAAAACTTCATACACACTATTTGATTTAATCTGGTGAAAATTTTTCGTCAAAAAAGAGTCTCAAAAACGTCAACCTCGGTTATAACGACAAAATTTTGCTGAATCTTCGATATTGTGTATAACTGAGTTTAACTGTATTTGTAGAATCGATGAAAATATTTCCAGAACCCCTAGTACAAGAAACGACATTATATTGGGTAACCTTTTCAGTGACCCTCGGGCAATACTTCAAGTTTATCAATATTTTGAAATGTTAGCAGTTTAGACCAGTGTTTCTCAAAGTTGGCAATATCGTCCCCTTGCGGGGAGGGGGAATGAGGGCGGTAAAAGTTCTGTATGAAATCTTATAGGTTTGTTTAGAAAGGAGAGCAATGGGAAAATTTTATTTCTGGGAATGGGGGGGGGGGGCTCGAGACATACCTTTTCGGTGACCCTCTGGATGATTGTGCGGATACACCGCACAAGTAAAATGGCTCAGAAGACGCAAATTTGCTATAGGCCATGCCCCTTCGTAAAAAAAAATAACAGATTTCCTCTGTAAATTATTCCATAAAATTTACATTCGTAGTTTTAATTTTACCGACAAAACATATTTCTAAATTTATCCAAGAAAAATTTATTCTTACCCCTGATTTGGCATCCCTCCAACTGGTGTAGCCACCCTGAAGGAAGGGAGGTCGCATAACTCTGGAGCCGCCGTTGAGGGAAGGGAGATGATGATACAAATATAAGTTCGGAAGACTCTGGTTTAGACCCTATTTGCACTGATTCACGGAAAAATCACCAATTCGACAAACAATTAATTAATTTATCTCGAAAGATTCACCGAACGGAAATTTCCCCCGACAACTGTTCCCAACCGAGAGATAGGGTTAGTGACTGAGTTAAGGAACAATTGAGGGAGAGATTGAGCAAGTAACTGAGTGACCGAGTCAAAGAACTAGTGAATGAGTGAATGAGCGAGTTACAGTCAGTCAACAAGTCAGCGATGAGCGAGTCCGTTAGCAAGTTAGTGAGCAAGTAATTGAGCGAGCAAGAAAGTTGGTGAGAAAGTGAATGAGTGGGCAAGCAAATGCTTGAGTCAGTGAACAAGGCACTCACTCACCCACCGACTATGCACTCCCGCACTGTGGCGAGGAGGGCCACCAAAGTGCCCCAAGATTTCCACGAACATGAGAGTTAAGTGAATTCCCGCTGTAGCTACAACATTATACCGGTTCGTTAGAAATCCCTGAAAAATTGCAACAGTTAAATAAATGAACAGCAAGTCTCTGATTCACAGAGAAAAAACATTTTTTGGCACGCCAGTAACTGCATCAAAAGAAAAAAATCTTAGGAGAACTAAGAGTGAGCCGGGGAGAAAACTCGAAGAGAACCCAGAGAGGGCCATGAAAGAAATTTGAGAATGCTATCGAAAAATATATGATAACACTAACAGAATACCGACATTAAAAACCCGAAACCTGGGAGCTAAAAATCTTGAAAAGCTGAATATCGTAAAAAAATTCGCAAATCTCGAGAGAGTCATTAAAAAAGATCTTGAAATGACGAGGATGCCTTGGGAAAGATCTCGAAATGCTGATGATACCTCGAAAAGATCGTGAAAATCTGAGGATGCCTCGAAAAAAGATCTTGAAATGCCGAGGATACCTCGAAAAGAAATCTTGAAATGCTCTGGATGACTTGGAAAAGATCTTGAAATAAAGAGGATGCTTTGGGAAAGATCTTGAAATAATGAGGATGCCTTGGAAGAGATCTTGAAATTCTGAGGATACCTCGAAAAATATCTTCCAATGCTGAGGATGCCTTGGAAAATATCTTGAAATGCTGAGAATGACTTGAAAAGATCTTGAAATCCTAAGGATGCCTCGAAAAAAGATCTTGAAATGCCGAGGATACCTCGAAAAAAATCTTGAAATGCTCTGGATGACTTGGAAAAGATCTTGAAATAATGAGGATGCCTTGGGAAAGATCTTAAAATGCTGAGGATACCTCGAAAAATATCTTCCAATGCTGAGGATGCCTTGAAAAGATCTTGAACCTCAGTGGTCCAGAGGTTTTTCCCGGCACTTTCGGTGGTACAGTTCGTACGTACTTCATAGCGCCATCCCTACAAAGGTCCCTTCGCAGTTTTTGTATGGCTTATGAGTTCTGCTAAGAAGCCGAATTCACGGGGGAAGGGGGGGGGGGTCCTTCCTATTATCGTAAGGGGTCGTTGCAACAATGAAGTAACGTTGTTTCCTGATGCAGTACTATGCCGAGTCCACCGACCGAAACAGGTTTAAATGTTGATTAAGCCTTGGAAAGGATCTTTTGAAATACTGTGGATGTATTGGAAGGGATATTGAAACGCTGATGCCCTTGAAAAAGGTCTTGAAATCCTGAAAATACCTTGGAAAAGATCTTGAAATGCTGAGGATGCTTTAGAAAAGATCTAAAAATGTCGAGAGTGGGTGTAAAACCATTTAAACCTCCCCCCCCCCCCTCCTACTAGACACACAGGCTAAATATGCCTGAAATGAAATTTGAGAATTTCGAGAATGTCATTGGTAAAATTTTTTAAATCTTGAAAGAGAGTGTGTCGTTGGAAAATATTCGAAACAAATGTAATTTGAATGTACCGCAAAACAAAAAAAAAGTCTCACAATGATAAAAGTACCGCGAAAAATTGTCTTGAAACGCCAAAGAGTTTTTCTCGACATTTCTGTAATCCTGATAGTAATTTATAGTGAAATTC
Source organism: Pholcus phalangioides (assembly GCF_987345545.1). NCBI lineage: Eukaryota > Metazoa > Arthropoda > Arachnida > Araneae > Pholcidae > Pholcus > Pholcus phalangioides. The sequence continues at coordinate 719,629 of NW_028301617.1, read as the reverse complement.
CATTCAGTGTTTTATCACGAAAAAATGCATTTCTTACAGAAACGAATGAGAAGTAGAAAAGGGGGCGGCCTCCAAAAAGGTTCAGGGGGAGAGCCTCCGAACTCGTAAACATGACCCTGATTAGGATCACTCTTTTATGGGGTGGAAAAAACTTATTCCCTAGATTTTTACTTACACGCGGAATGAAGGAACCATTCCGTTCAGGTCTAAAAAAAAAACAAAAACTTCACAAGTGTTCCTGATGGCCCCTACACACGTTCAGTTATACCTGTATAGGCATACCTGTCAAGTATAACCGAGTGTGTGTGCGTGTAGGGGACCTTTACCGGCCTAGGCTTCTAAAGCAATTGGCTTTCTTAGGTTCCTCGTCGTTCGGAAAGAGCCAAACTCGGAACTACTTTTATTGTCAATGGATCTTATGGATGCATTTGAGTTTTTTTAACCGCGATGATGCTCCGGACACGTTTCAAAGCACCCTTTTCAAAAAAAATTTCATTCCCATGAATTACATGAATCCACCCTCACCTCGTTTTTTACCGGTCCTTCGATTCGGAAAGTTTTGGCACCCATCGACTTGCAGAAAATGATATTAGAGTGTAAAAATTCATTCCTGCCGATGGTTGTCAATGTAGTCAATAGTCAATGTCTATTTTTTTTTTGTGTTTGTTAAGCCAATTTTCTCATCAAATCTCTCACTATGGATATTTTTTGGTAGTCACAGACGTGGAAAGTAACTTGTTAGGTTCTTCACCTTCAAGACACTTCAATTCCGACCCAGTGCCGTCTTAACGCATGGCACGGCCCGGGGGGGGGGCCTCAAGAGAAGAAGGCCTTCACAAAAATTATAACTGGTTGACATTCTCGAGAGTTTACCAGGGAGGGAAAATCAGTTGGCTAGGGCCCCCCCCCCCCCAATGCTCCTAAGACTGCCCTGCTCCGACCAACTAGATTCAAAATAACGAAACACCGCGGCTCAAAAAATGTGCATTCAAAAACTGGACCATGCGACCCGTGCGGCCGCGCGGGGCACCGCACTAGGAGGGATGTCAAATCTGAGTTGTCAAAAATATGTCCGTCACGGGTAGAGATTTTTTTTTTCCCGAGCCGCCCCTAAACAGAAATATGCAAACCTGACATCAGACCAATGAGTCTTTTGAATAAAGAGAGGACTACTACTACCAGGGCCGAAACTAGGGGGGAGCAGGTGGGTCTCGTGCCCCGAGCGCTAGACCCGAGAGGGCGCAAATTTCATTCTGAAACCTCTCCTTCAACACTACGAGGGAGCGTCAAAATGCGCGCTTGCCCTGAATGATCAAGCATCTAGTTGCGGCCCTGACTACTACCACTTAACACTACACACGCACCTCGTCCATATTTCCCTGCGGAACTTCCAACGAATTGGTGCATGCTGGAATGCGCGTGTACATGTAGTGAAACTAACATGAAGTTTGTTTCCGTGTAATGCTTTTTATAGTGCCGCCTGGCTGCCATCTATTTTTTCGAGCTACGAGTGAAGTGTAATGATTGAAGAGTTGTACCGTTGTAGGCTTGCTGCTCTCTGATATTAAGAGCACTGTTTGACGCCATTTTTTAAAAATATGTGCTGCGGAACTGGAGAATAATAATAATAATAATAACGTGATCCTCACGTATTCCCAAGGGATCAGCATGATCCGTCCAGGGAATTTGTTAGTGTTAGTAAACATCCATGCCCGAACCGGGATTCGAACCCAGACCTGCACCGTGAGAAGCTAGTTCCCTAACCACTCGACTGCCAGGCGAATCAATCTTAATTCAGCTCAACAACGCCATCTTTTAAGCCCATTACTCTTAAATATTAAATTAATGAAATTTGTTAACCTTGGGCTCCGGGATGTTCCGGTTTCCACATATCTTGAATCTATTTACAGTATCTTAAGTTGAAACTGAAACTGTTGTCCTGGAACTTCAAAGGTTGGTTACCATAAAAGGCAAAACGTGATGCTGCATCCTCATATCCAAAAAAAGCGAGGTTATTTTTCGAAACTTTCCAAACCTGAGCCCATTAGCTTATGACGCAGGCTAAGTGTTAGTAATGGAAGAAAAGACTTCAAACAGAAACTGAAGTTCGGTTCAAATTTAAAGACCTCATGATATAAATTCTCTAAGCACATGGAAACAATCGCGGATCCAGGGGTGGGGGGGTCGATGGGGGTGATTGCCCCTTCCAAGAGTTTATTTATATGGGCGAAATTTGTCTGTCTCGTAAAATACGGGATGATCCAATGCACCTACGCAATAAATCGCTTCTCCGACAAATCACCCTAGATTCACTTGGCTTCGCTCCACTCGCAGCTGAAGATGTCTGCCTCCGCTCCATTCACAGCTGAAGATGTCTGCCTCCATTCCATTCGCAGCTTAACATGCCTGCGTTCACGCCATTCGAAAGGCAGCTTAAGATGCCTGCGTTCACGCCATTCGAAACTGAATATGCCTGCCTCCGCTCCATTCACAGTTGAATATGTCTGCCTTCGCTAAGCACAGCTGAATATGTCTGCCTTCGCTAAGCACAGCTGAATATGTCTGCCTTCGCTCCATTCACAGCTGAAGGTGTCTGTTTTCGCTCTATTCACAGCTGAAGATATCTGTCTCCGCTCCATTTGGATCCGAAGATTGACTGCCTCTCCTCCATTTGAATCTGGACCAATCTCTGCATCATTCGTAGCTGAAGATGTCTGCCTTCGCTCAGGCACGACTCCGGGGAGTGGGGGGTGATAGGTATGATCGCCCCTACAAAGAGCCGAATGATATTGCATGGAAAAATTTGCCAAGGCAAAAAAAAATCAAAAACGTCGTTGGCTTTGACACCCTCTGGACTAATTCGTCGATTTTACAGCCTTTTATATATATATATGAGTATCAACAGTGTTTTAAAGATTATTCAAAGAACTTCTAAACCGAATGGAGATGCGTTTCGAAAATGACGAAAAAGCAAAAAAGCGGTGCCTTAAAGAAACCCGGCATTGGCCTAGTGCGCCATACGAAGCGTTGTTTCCACCAAAATCACCATGAAATCCCTTAAAAAAAAAAGTGTCGTACGTATCAGTAACGGACGGAACCTGGAGACGACATCCTCCTCGAAAGAAACGACGGCGTATATGACAGCACAGATGAAAACGAAGATATATCACACCGCATGATTGACTTGACTTTTTCGATGTAGAGCTTGGAGAAATGGATTAAAAATATCCTTTTGCCTCTATACAGCTAAAACACCGGCGGTTCCCATTCTCAAAAAAAGCTAATTAGTATATAGTCTAAAATCAACCAAAATGCAATAATTATAAAATACGCAAATTAACACTCACCCAGTGTAAAGTATTCCACACCTCATCGTGCATATTAGGTTAGAGTAACGACGAGACATGCGTCAAGTAACTCCTTACACCTAAACTAACCTAACGGATACCAGCCCCATACCGAAAAAGAAACAAGAAATTCCCTTACACATACTTTATTCCCCTCATTTTCTTTTCCTTCTCCAAGTTCAAGAAAAGCCGGTCCATCAGCAAAAAAAAAAAAAAAAAAACCACGCGAACACACACACACACCATAGGAGTAAGAAAAGCGATGTCAAGGCTGTTTCCAACGGCAAAAAAAGAGGATCCACCTTTTACTACGTATAACACACAACCATCAGACTCTTCTCCCATTAAAAGATCTATCAGGTTAGCCTTAAGGTGTGTTGGGATTAAAGAAAGAAATGGTGACCTGAGTGAAGACCGTATAATAACAACCTTTAAGGCTGAATATGAAGATGGTTCTTTCTTTTTCCCGTTATTACCATTAACCGTGTGAGTGTGACACTGCCGAAGGCGATTACTATTACCATTGCTATTATTACGGGAAAGAAAAAAAAAAAGAAGAATGATTCCGCAGAATCGATGTCTTTCTTATTGTTGTCGTCTCTCTCCCCGCCTGTTTGCTTGTTTCTTTTCAAAAAAAAAAAAAAAAAGGTGTTCATCCAGAACAGAAACGTTTAAATGGATCGAACGTGTCAATAGATGAACTTTTCGAGCAATGTGACGTTCAGATATTGACTCGTTATTTTCAACGGGGGAAACTTGTCTGTGATCCGTCATTTGTGTCTTCAATTAAATATAGATGGAGCTTCTGGGCTGTTTCCTTCTTCAGCTGACGAACGGGGATTTCTGGGACGTTGTTACACGAGGTCAATGATGTGATCAAATAAAGAAAGTACAGATTTAATTACAATGTTATTATCTTTTATTGCGTTAAGGTCCGCAGAGCTCGACGATGGAAAGGAATCTACTCGTTTGAACTCTGAGCCGACCGCAGATAGGCCTTCCGATGCCATCGATAAATCCCACAATCCACGCTGATCGAATTTTAATCTTGACTCATCATCATTTTCATGGATTATTCTGTGAAGGGCTTTCGATTTTGATGGTATTGTATACTTAAATCCCTCATTTGCACAGGTTGGATCCCAGAGAATCACTGCGCAATAAGAGATCTATTCACTTGAGCTGACTGCAGATAGATCGCGCTCCTACAAGATGTCATCGCTAAGCCTCACTATCTATGCTGATCCGATTTCAATCTCGACTGATATTATCATTGTTACGGATTGTTCTGCAGCGGGCTTTCGATTTTGATGGCATTGCGTACTGTAGTACCAACTTTCGATCAGTGTGTGATCAACAAGCCGATCATCGCTCTCTCTGGTCTGGGGGGAAAAGATTCATCTAAGCCCCTCCCCCCTCCTGGTCGTGGCCCTGAAGACAATGTGGCTAGCTATCAATAGAGGTACCGACTTCCATCATCGCTGTAGATGTAAATTTTTGCTTTTTAATGTATTTTGTAAGGAGTGCCGGGGCCGTCTTAAGAGCATCATGGGCCTCCGGGCCAAATGATTTTTCTGAGGCCCTACCAGGCAAATTCTCGTAAATTTCAACCAGTTATCATTTTTGTGAGGCCATTTTTCTCTTTAGGCCCCGTGCCCGGGTGGGCCCATGCCTTAGGACGGCACTGTTATTGGACCATGTAGATTACCTGAAGACGCATCAAACAGTCATGGTGCTTAAGTATATTTAGTTATTAATATTTTATAATAAAGAATTCGATTCGGCAAAACACATGTTAAGTATAGAGAAAAGAGCGGTTTATGTTTGGGCTTACTGGGTGTCAGCCCATAGGGTTGCCACAACAGCTTTAATTTTCGTGCGTGATGTCACCTCCGTAGTATTATTATAACCTCCTTGAGTTGTATCACACGAAATCAAATAGAGTGGAAATTCTCATTTCACCTGTCGTCTGCTTCATTTCTAGGTTCTTTGTTTTTGACGGCTCTTTACACTCCGAAGAAAGAACTGAACTTGTCATTCAGTTCAGTTTGTGGGCTTGGATCGTAGGGAGCTGTCGTGAACGAAAAATTCTGCTGTCGTCTGCTTCATTCTAGGTACTTTGTTTTTGATGTCTCCTTATGCTCTGAAGAAAGAAGTGAGCTTGCCATTCAGTTCAGTTTGTGGGCTTTTCTCGTAGGGAACTACGCTGAATGAAATTGCTGCTTCTTGATCCGAAATTCATTATCACGATTTGAGTCATCTTCCTTTTTGACAACAAAAACTGTGTATTAGAACCGTGGAAATTCCCACTTTATTCTTGCTTCTTCCCGGGTTCTGTATTAGTCATCTCTAGAGCCGGAAGTTCAGGCAAAATGCCATAAATGCCTTTTCTTCCTATTTCAAACTCTTTTGGTAAAACTGCCTTTTTTGAAATTTTCGGTCATAATTTTTTTGCCATAAATGCCTATTTTAGTATAGTTTTAAGTTTATTAGTGAATTTCAGAAGCCATAATCTATAAAACGTGAATATTTCGAGCATTGAGAACTCCAAAAGAATTGCTCTTTTTAAAATTTTCCAACACTCAGTATTAATTATCATCGGAAAGCTTCCCCCCCCCCCTCCAATCCCATTTAGACGCAACCAAGTGATCTGAGACATTGGTGTTGGTATGCATTATCTTTGCTTTGACCGGCAGGCTGTCTTAAGAGCATCATGGGGGGCCCCCGGACCAAGTGATTTTCCTGAGGCCCTACTTGGCAAATTCTCGAAAATTCTAAGCGGTTCTCATTTTTGTAAGATCCCTCTTTTCTTGAGGCCCCCGGGCCGTGACCGGGTGGGCCCATGCGTTAAGACGGCACTGAGGAGTGCGACATGTATTCATGTTCTCCTTTGCTTTCGATGAGAATTTTCACAGAAAGCCGACCCTACTATAGGTAGTTGTTGCAACCAATGTTTGTTTAAACGTAAACGATCGCGAAAACTATTTCATTTGTAAATGTGTGATTTCCATTCGAAGGGCCTGGGAAAGGACGCTTTCAGTCCATAAAACAAATTTTTTCAGGAGTCTAAGGCTGGGCGCACACCGGTTAGACACGACAAAACAAAATGGCTTTAGACAAGCTCAGTCACTGTTGTTCACGTTTATCTCTATGGTACAGCGCACACAGAGACAAATTGAAACGTTTCGTCATACAAATCAATGTGAACAAAAACGACTAAGCTTATCTAAAACTATCTTGTCTTGTCGTGTCTAACCGGTGTGTGTGCCCAGCCTAAAAACAAGCTGCGACTGAAGGCCGCTACACACCACTCTGACGTGACGTGGTCCCATGTCACGTCAGAGTGGTGTGTAGCGGCCTTAAGAACATTGTTCCTCTTTATTTTCAGTATGTATATTTTTTCTTTATTAAAGTGGATCGAAAGCATTTTTGCCTCTGGTGTTTTGCGTGGTTGAAAGAGACGGTACAGAGCCATACAAAAACATTTATTTCGTTCTTTTTGAACTGAAAGCATTCTTCCCCCCGACCCTCCATCAGTACCATCAGGGAGTTGGTTCACGCAAATTTAAAAAAAAACACATTTTTAAATATCATGAAATTTTCTGCGTCTAACTGTTTTCAAGTTTTTATTCCACCCCCCCCCCCGTACTAGAAATATTTTTTAAATATTTTAACATAAATTGGTGGCAGGCATTGCACGTGCTAATGTTTTTCACTAAAATGCGGTTTCTCTCAAAACTAAGTTTTTTTTAAATAAGGGGCCATTCAAGTAAAGCAAATTTTTAGCCATTTTTGACCCCCTGTCAGCAAAAGTCAGCAAAACGCTGGCCCCCCTCCCCCCCCCCCCCCTCAGCAAAATTTCGTCATCAGCTCTGCCCCCCTGAATCCAACTCATATTTTCATAAAGTGTGGTTGATGACGTAAGCATTTTCCAAACCCCCCCCCCTCCCCCAGTCATCAAAAGTCAGCAAATCGGAAACCCCCTTTCCCCCCCCCCCCCCATCGATGATGACGTAATACGAGCCCCTAAGGAAAATTTTTTCGAACAACCACTCATTCAAAATGTCTTGAAACTTTGTGTGTCTCTCAACACTATGGTGTTACACACACTTTAACACAAGCTATTAGGATTTTAATTGTAGGTTATTGTTTTCTTGAATTTTAACTTTAGCAACATGCAGCTTTTTCAAAAATCACCAAAATTTACCCACATTTTGTGCCATATAAGTTTTTTAAATACAAATACAAATACAACGCCACAACAGGCAAATTGCCCAGCGAGGTGGCTGAGTTAAGAACATCATGGATCCCCGAGCCATTTTTTGAGGCCCTACCTACTACTGCTACACCACACATGCACCCCGCCCACACCTCCCCCGTGGAACCCCCAACGAATTGGTACATGCGGGAATGTGCGTGACGTGTTGTGAAACCTGACGTGAAGTTTTTTTTTGTTTCTCTGTAATGCTTGTTATGTGTAGTGCTGCCATCTGCCACCAGTTTTTTTCTAACTATGAGTGAAGTGTTATGATTGAATGATTTATCGTTGTAGGACTGTTGCTCTCTGTGGCGAGACTTTTTAACGGGGAGATCGGCTCGCATTCGCACCTTGAAGTTGGGAACCACAGAAAACCAACTTCAGCCGACCACAAATTTTGACAAAACATCCTCGTGTTAAAGTATGTAGCGCCGTAGTGTTGAGAGACACACAAAGTTTCAAGACATTTGAAGGGGTGGTGTTCGAAAAAATGTTCCTTATCCAACAAGAAACTTAGTTTTGAGAAAAAAAGCATTTTAGTGAAAAACATGAAAAACATTGGCATTTCAGTGAAAAACATTAGCATGTTTAACGCCTGCCAGCAGTTTATATTAAAATATTTTAAAAATATTTTTAGTACCGGTAGAATAAAAATTGCAAACACAGTTAGACGCAGAAAATGTCATAATATTTGAACATTTTAAAAAAATGGAAAATGTGTTTTTGGAAAATTTGTGTACTCCAACCCCCCTTGAAGCATGGGCTCACTCTGGCACGGCCAACACCTTCTATAGTAGAAAACCTCCGCGCGAAGCTCGTGACGTCACTGAAGACATCCATTCACACCTTTAGTCTGGATATACTGTAAAAAAGGTAAAGATTTCGTCGAACTAATGGACGACTTCAGTGACGTCAAAGCTTCGCGGAGTCTTTCTGATATAGAATGTGTTGGCACGGCCCGGGATCCTCGAGTGTGCAGACTAATGGCTCTCATTATAATGAGATATCGTTAAGATTTTCGAAATTAAGCATGTGAATCCGTAAACAATCACTTCTACCCAAGTACAAACATTTGACGAAGTCAAGAAAACAGATATTTCCTGTACAAGATTCATTGAAAGACTGGCTATTTGTGGAGATGAAGATTACAAGGAAGAAAATTCATCACTGCCCCCACGGGGACTCGACCCCCGGTCTCACGCTTGCCGGACGAGTGCTCTACCATCTAGGCTGTGGAAGCAGATGGAACATTTCAACCTTGGAGCGTATAAAAGACACCGTACATGGACGGCTTTAACAATCAACTAATAGCTCGTGAATGACATAGGCCAACCAGATGGACACATGCATATAGAAATGTCCTTCTTCACAATACAAGATTCATTGAAAGACTGGTTATTTGTGGAGATGAAGATTACAGATATTTTCTGGATATTATGCTGAGGTGAACTCGCAAAGAAAAATCATCTGGTTTCCGCCGGGACTGTATTCAAAATATTAGGGAAAAAATCGAATTAAACAGGTGATTTCAGCTATAAATTGAATAGAAAACTCACGGGAAATTCCTAAAATTTGAATTATTCAAGTTCCATTGTATATTGTTTTAAGCTGCACTGCACTGTTTTAAGCCATACTTTCAACCATATTTAGCCATAACTTTTAGCCATACTTCTGAGTATGTAACAATTTACAAATTAAAAATAAAATTTGCAAATTATTGTACAATTGTTACTTCAGCATTTTATAAACGCTCCTTAATTCACAATTTCCTACACAGTGATAACCGAATCTCTTCTCTCACCCACCTCCCCCACCCACATCGAATGAACGAACGAATATAATCGATTTTATCAAGGAAACAGATATTTTTCCTGGATTTGATGCCAAGGTGTGAACTCGGAAACAAAAGTCATATGAAGGTTTTAAACAAATGCTGTTGCGGAGATGAATTTTCTCTCTTTCCAAAAGTTTCATCTTCGCAACAGCCAGTTGTTGAAAACCTTCGTATGGTAGCGGAGAGTGACGTCATCCTTGTATAAGTCGCCATCTGGTGGCAGCGTCAGCAGTTGTGAGCTTGGCCTAACTCAGGTCCGACCGTCCATGTACGGCCAGCTCCTCGTAGAGATAGAAGGCCCCCTGCACTGTTTGCCATAAACGTCATTCAGAATACCTAGCAAGTTTGCCACATTTTGAAATAAAGCATCCTATTACGTTTCTTCTTTTTTTGGCGTAGAATCTTCCTGATTGGCTCACAAATACCGCATAGTGATTGGATGTGGGGAATAGAAATCGCCAATTCTGAGCCCGATCATTTCTTTTCCTCACAACGATGATACTGGGCACGAGCAGGGAATTTTTTTTCCCCCTGAATATTCTGAGGGAAAATGGACTACTTACTGACGTCAAAAGCAGACTGCGGAGGTCTTCTATCTCTAGGAGGTGCTGGTACGGCCCCGTTCACGAGCTCCAAGAAAAGATTGCGAGATTCGTTACCTTTGTAGTCTAGTGGTCTAGGGCGTGGGTTAGATTCCCCGCAAAGGCAGTTGAATTGTCCTCTCTCCCCAAAAATTCATCTTCGCAGCAACCAGTTGCTAAAAACCTTCCAACGGTAGCGGAGAGTGACGTCATCGTTGTGAAAGTCATATGGCCGCCGGGACACGAGCCCGGGACCTCTTGCATACCGGGCAAGCATGCTACCATCTACATCCACTGGAGACGTGACCCTGCCTTCCTTTTTTTTTTTTTACGCACTGTGGCGTGAGGCGCTGAAGTAGGTTACATTAATAACATTTGATACAAATAATCGATTTTAATTCAGCTATCGATATAAAATCGAAATAAATAAATCGATAAATCTCTCTATCTCCTGCTGGATGTAGGATGATGATGATAATAATAATAATAAACAATGTAAAAGAAGAAAAGAGATGAACATGAGCATAAAAAATGATTTCTCTTTCGAATCTAGTACGATCGCGTGTCTGTGTGTGATTATTGGTACTGTATATTCCTCCTCCGCCATCTTGGGAACGAGAACAAGGGGTTTCCTTTTCTCAAATCAAGGATTCACCGTCTCGTGTCCGTCTGATCCGATCAAATAATAAACACACTCTGATAATACCGATAATCCGGTGGTAAAAAAGCAAACAACTACATAATTTAATCGACGGATACGCCCTGATAATCCTCTTATCTCGATTATAAGTAAGATATAATTCCGCCTTGCATACACGGCTTTGTAATCGGTAATTACCAGAAGGTGAATTCGTAAATAAGTCATTTAATAGATGGCGTGGTTCGTTTGGGGGGGGGGGGAATAGGATGCTGTCTATAACGTTTCGAGATCGTTGTCCTTTGTTAACCTATTTACGGTCACCATACCGATACCGTAATATTGCGTCCATATACCAGTGGAATAAATTCATACAAGCTCTCTCGGTTTTCTTTCCTCTCTCCTCACCCATCGTGAAACTATATGGTAACCCTATGAACCGAAGTTGTTGTTTTTTTCTATACTCCTGTTAGTGATTCCCCCCCCCCCCCCACATATAATGTATTGTTCCGGATAATTTTTCACAAAACTTCGAGGTTGCAAAACAAGAAGTGGTTCGACGGACAAACACAGATTTATTTACAGAACAGCAATTTACACGTATTTACAAGCTGATCAGAGAGCTAACAACTTTCTCGCAAAGTTTAAACACAACTGTCTTTTCATCCAGCCTCTCTCTATTCGAGCCTGCCATCTTGTGAGCGCCACACCATTCATAACCCTGGTAGAAACTTCGATAAAAAGAACATTCCACAAATTTCTATTTCCTAGTACCAGGTTTGTGGCACCACTGTCTGGTGGGGGTGGGGGGGTGTAGATCTCTCTGGAATTTTCTCTACACGCCCCCGGCCAGTTCTCCACCAATCACCCATCCTTGCGCTTAACCGAAACCGGTATCAACTCTCGTTGCCAACAGAAGATTGCGATAAAGAATTACGCCATCTATCCTCCATAGTTTGTAACAGTATACTGCATTGACATCATCATCGTGGCCCCCCCCCCGACTTCCAAGTCTATCTCCGCCTATGGAGTATTCCCACCAATAAACGATGAAATGAATGAAATTCTTGTTTTGCAAATTAAATTTGGAATCCCACGCGTTCATCAGAAAAAAAAAATCAAGTGTCTTTATGTGAGGAAAAATATCTTTTTCTAATTAATGGAACTCATGTTTCCAATTGGGAACATTGGACGTAAGAAGATTAAACAAATCTTTGCTGGACGATTGTAATGTAGCTGGACATCTTTAACCCTGTGTGTTCACGTTACTGCCAGAATGTTCTTCAAATTCAAAAACAAAAAAATAAAGTTCGTGCACCCCTTTCAAAGACGAAGCAGCGTTATAGAGAAGGAATATGAAAGATCGGCCTATTAATAAAATTTGTATCGGGGCTTGAAAGCACAACGGACAGAGACTTCCAATTCCTATCTTCTTGGAGGAGAGGATCGCTTGAATCAGGGCCGTAGTTAGACATTCCTGTGCCCTGTGCAAGAATTGGAATTTAGGTCCATTCTGGGCGCCCCCCCTTTTCCAAGTGGGCCCTGTGCGACTGCACCTGCCTAGTTACACACACACACGCGGCCATGGTTTTGAACTACCAATTCCACACAAAATAAACACACGTTTTTTTTCGGACTCAGAGAAAGAATATTTTATTTTCATTCAAGATGTGAAGAATTAAACTGCCTTCCAACACAAGACGACCAATACTTTGGTTTCCATAAACTTAAGGAAAGACTCGAATTTTTAAAAATCGAAATATTTTATTATATATTTTATATAATAATGTAGCAAATAAACATCAATTGAATATAACATTAATTCTGCATGACTGCATCAATAGGGAGACGGGAACCAGAGCGGTCATGGCTTACTCCGTTTAACGAGTCACTCCGCTTATGAGGTCATGTTTTTAGTCTCCCAAGAGTGACTTATTAACGAGGTTTGACTATATATATATATATATATATATATATATGTAAGGAGCGAAAGGGGACACGTAGGGTGAGAATGAAAAGATAAATCTACTGTACACATATTTCCTTATCTGTTAATTTTGCTGTTTTTTCCCTACTTTTCTATTTATTTTTTTTCTTCATTTTCGTCTATTTTTTTCTTTCCCCTTCTTCCTTTTTCTAATATGAGGTTAATGCTGAAGATGTCTGCTTTCGCTCCATTCGCAGCTGAAGATGTCTGCTTTCGCTCCATTCGCAATTGAAGATGTCTACTTTCGCTCCATTCGCAGCTGAAGATGTCTGCTTTCGCTCCATTCGCAATTGAAGATGTCTGCTTTCACTCCATTCGCAATTGAAGATGTCTGCTTTCGCTCCATTCGCAATTGAAGATGTCTACTTTCGCTCCATTCGCAGCTGAAGATGTCTGCTTTCGCTCCATTCGCAATTGAAGATGTCTGCTTTCACTCCATTCGCAATTGAAGATGTCTGCTTTCGCTCCATTCGCAGCTGAAGATGTCTGCTTTCGCTCCATTCGCAATTGAAGATGTCTACTTTCGCTCCATTCGCAGCTGAAGATGTCTGCTTTCGCTCCATTCGCAATTGAAGATGTCTGCTTTCACTCCATTCGCAATTGAAGATGTCTGCTTTCGCTCAATTGTGGATCCAGAGCGGGGTAGGCGATATTAATAACCGCCCCTCTTAAGAGCAGAAATATGTGGTGATACCAGCTGTGGCCCGTAAAATACGGGGCTATCAAATGAACTTGCAATTCCCCCCCCCCCCTCCCTCCCGCCGGCGCAATTCTGGATCTACACCTGGTAGACACTCACCCAGAGTGATGTGTCAGAAGAGGCCATTTATCGTTCCTCCCGAGGTTAGTCGAATTGCCCCATATTTGATACAAACCTATTACTGTGTCACTCTAATTCGGTTCTTGGGAGGGATGATCAACACCCCCCCCCCCCTCCCTCCGCTTTCTATATTCGTGTGGCCCAGGGATTTAGAGATCGATATAATTATTTTGCAGAAATTTTGTTCATTACAAATTTAGTTTTGGCTAAATATAATTCATTAAATAGAAAAGGTCTTGCTCCTTGATGAGGAGGGGGAAAAGGGCCCCCTGTATAAGACAGGAAAGGGCCACGAGAAGAAAATACGGGGCCGTGGGCTAAAAAAGGGTTGAAGAGACACTGGTCTATTGGACGCATCCGTTTCTAAATTTCTGAGAACATCCGTTCGCGTGAGATAATCACAACACTTCTAGCATGTTCCGACAGACAACTTTACATGGTTAATGGGTGACACGCTACAGTGAATCGTCACGAAACCTTCTTCCCACAACATCATCATCATTAGAATTTCTTTACTTCGAGTTTTCGCTCCTGAGGGGCTGTACAAAAATTTTTTCCGCCTTATACACATTCTAGCCTAATTTTCTTGACCCCCCCCCCCCACATTACTCAAATTAGCTGTAATAGGTTATAGCCTGCTTAGTTCCCCCCCCCCCCCGCAATAGATATGACCCTGTCTCTAAGTCACTCTTTTGGCCACTCACATGCTTTCAGTCTCTAGCACAGCCGCAACTAAGGGAGGGCAGGAGGGTCTGGTGCCCCACAGAGGCACCGACATGAAGAAAACATTGGTGGGGGGGGGGGGCTGAAAGTTGTCGTCCCGTATATACAGAACTAAAGTGCGTACGCAGGAGAGGGGGAGGGTACATTGCATTGTTTTTTTACTAAATTATTGGGTGGGCTGATATCGCCTCAGCCCCTAGGTTCCGGTGCCTATGGCGCCCCGGGTGCTGGATCAGGAAGGGCGCTGGTGGTAAAAAAAAAAAAAATGGTGGTGGCTCTTTTTGTGTTAAAAATTACGATCTCTGAAATGGGTACTGCTCCGGGCTGCCGAATGGATTTTCGTTTCTAGTTGCTGCCCTGCTCTCTAGGTCACTCTTTTGTCACTCATCTGATTGCATGCTCTCTGGGTCACTCTTTTGTTACTCATCTGATTGCATGCTCTCTGGGTCACTCTTTTGTCACTCATCTGATTGCATGCTCTTTGGGTCACTCTTTTGTCACTCATATGATCGTATGCTCTCTAGGTCACTCTTTTGTCACTCACATGATTGTACACTCTCTAAGTCACTCTTGTGATCGCTCACTGACGTGGTTACTCACCCCCTATGTTACTCCTGTGGTCGCTCACTGACGTGGTTCCTCGCTCTCTAAGTCATTCCCATGCTTACATTTTCTAGGTCACTCCCATGATTACACACACTCTCTCTCTATGTCACTCTTTCGGTCACTCACTTACCTCTCTTTGGTGATCGGACGAGAACCGGTGCTTTCAGCTATGGCCGTTGGCCTCTCACTTACCCAACACCATCTATACCAGAAAGTCTCCACACAAAGCTCGTAACATCACTGAAATTATTTCACATATAGTCATTAGATATACTGCAAAAAAAGGTAAAGATATCGCATGCGTCGGCCTGCTATATCCAATGGTTATAGACTAATGGCCGGACTAACCATTAAGCAAAATAAGCACGTGCTTAGGGCATCAGGAGGAAAAAGGGCACCACAAAAAAAAGTGGTCAAATAGCACATTGTTTTTAAATGCGCAATTTTTCTCCCAGCATCAACCATCTCTAATAGGAAATCCTGAAATTTTAAGAGCACGTGATTGTACAGTTTCAGATTTTTATTGAAAGGTTGACCACACACACAGGGCCGCATACTAAAAGAGGGCGGGGGGGGGGAGGATCTGTTCCCCCAGGCACTGGACCAGTAAGGGCGCCGAGTTTACTTTTTTTTCCGTTAAAAACTATGGGGAAGAGGTACAGACCCCCAAGCGACTGTAACTTTTTGTTTTTAGCTGCGGCCCTAAGGGTGCCATAAAAGCACAGGAACTAAGTTAATTTCGAACAAGATTGAGATTTTGCTCTATTTCCATAAAGTAATCCCAGAGCCGTCGACAGCATCATAGTCCCCCCTACCTGGCTATATATACCTGCCTACCATACAATTTGCATACTCTCTTTCCAAAATTTTTACCAGATGAAATTGTTACGAGGCATTACAGCACTCGAGACTCCCGAGCCGTGGAACGATACCTGCTTACCAATTTACACACTTATAGAGATAGATGGCTTTTCCTCAGCCCAGGATATCAAGGAAACATTTCATTTTCTGGATGTAATGCTGAATTGAACTCGGAAAGAAAAGTCATCTTGTCCCCGCCAGGGCTCGAAATCAGGCCCTCTTGCATACCGGGCAAGCATGCTACCATCTACACCACTGGAGGCATGACCCTGCCTTCCTTGTTTCACGCACTGTGGCGTGAGGTACTGAAGTAGAGACAGTAGTAGCCTGGCCGCCCGAGTGGCGCAGTGGTAAAGATGCTCGTCTTCCACTATGAAGGTTACCATCAAGGTCCATGGGTTCGAATCTGGGCATAGAACATTAGAAGCAAGTTCTTTACCTGCCGAGCCTAGGGCGACCACCGATGGATGGAGCCTTCATTTCCCACACAACTCCACTGGTTGGAAATTGCCGTATGGCGATATATAATTGCCGTATGGCGATATATGACCGGAGTTGGTGTGCGGAGTAGTAGTAGCAGCCTGGGTTCGAGTCCCGGCGGAGACAAGATGACTTTTCTTTCCGAGTTCACTTCAAGCATAATATCCAGAAAATAAAATGTTTCCTTGATATCCTGGTCTGAGAAAAAGCCATCCATCTCTAAAACCGTCCCACCTGGGGGTAATTCCTGAAGTTAAGAGAGGCTACTGATGTCTCTACTTCAGTGCCTCACGCCACAGTGTGTGAAATAAGGAAGGCAGGGTCGTGTCTCCAGTGGTGTAGATGGTAGCGTGCTTGCCTGGTATGCAAGAGGGCCTGGGTTCGAGTCCCGGTGGAGACAAGATGACTTTTCTTCCGAGTTTACCTCAGCATAATATCAAAAAAATAAAATGTTTCCTTGCACACACTTATACTAGAAAATTTTAAACAAATCTAATTGTCATGTGGGTGGGTGTTTACACCAAAATCACTTGAGTGCTTAGGGCATTCGTATGGGTTCATTCGGCCCTGGCTATGGGTGACTTCCGTGACGTCACAAGTTTCGCGCGGAAGTCTTCTGCTATACCTGGTGTTTCTTTACCGCACATCAACTCCGTTCATATATCGCCATACTGCAATTTCCAACCAGTAGAGTTGGATGGGAAATGAAGAAACGATCTATCTGTGGTCAGGCTCAGGCGTAGATCTAAATGGGGAGGGGAGGGGATGGTGCAAGAGAAATTTGAATATAATAATATTACATTCAATAAATCCGTTAAAAATTATTTGTATCAATGTTTTTGATTAAGTAACAAATTCAAGGAAACTTTGACCAAAAAAGTATAAAAAAAAACTGGGGTATTTTCTTCAAAAACAGTCGGAACGAAGAAAAAACTGTGACTGTCACTGAAAATACGGTATGGACGTATGGTCACCCTATTCACAGTGTAAAAAAAAATTACCCCTCTCAACAGCGAGCTCTAGACCCGCCGTTGCCCAGACTCGGTAGGTAAAGGACTCCTTTCTAATGTTCTTTGCCCGGATTCGAACTCGTCGACCTTGACGGGAACCTTCATAGTGGAAGACGAGCATCTTACCACTGTGTCACACTGCATTTTTCAGAATAAATGCATTCAGATCACGAAGTGAAACTATTGCAAACAAATATGTGAAAATTTTGCGCGATGCAGTCTCTCTTTCACTTGACGGAAAATATTGAGTGGGGTGGGTAAAAAAAAAATTATATTTTAATGGATGATATGATGAGAAACAGATTATTTCGATTTCTCGAAATCCCCACACAAAAGAGCTTATTATAAAAATCTTTTCAAACTTAGAGATTGAAAGCAATTTGTGTTATTTTAGGAAATTTTGGTTAGTTATGAGCCATAATTGGCAATTTTGCCGTAGTTTGGCAGCTATTTAGCGACAATTGGCAGTGTCCTGTATTTTCCGTATTTTTTTTTCCACGAAATATGGTCACTTTGAGATTGAGGAGCAAAAACATGTAGTCAAGTCCCGTAAACTGTGTATCATATGGTCAACGTATCGCATAGCAAAAGGTTACGAACATCCCGATTAGTTATTTCTGTTTACACAATTCTACGGGCAGTCAAGACCGTCTTCATTAAAATAGATAGTTTACGGAAGACATGAAAGTAAGTTAAACTTGGTCTTTTGTTTTTTTGTATTTTTCCGCTTGGTGCTACCCATGGTCGGTCCGTCTAACACCGTTTCTGCTAATGAACATGCTAATACTTCCCTGAATGGTGAATTTGTTGGATGGAAAAGCATCGCCATACTCTGTTATCGATCAAGTGTTACGCCGGGTTTTCCTAGGGATAGGTTTTTTTGCTTCGCGTGAACCGAATTAGATCATTTTGCGCCGGCAGAAACGTGTTACATAATTACGCTACGCGTTTGGGTTTTCCTAGGGTGGCGCATCAGATTAGGACGGCTATATTATATTATATGGCCTTGGCATCAGTTACTCTGTCGTCTGCATGCTCCGGTTTGAAGAGAAGGAAAAGAAAACAACAAAAATGAAGGGATGATCGGTGAAACGCGCGGCGCACGACGCATTTGACTCCTCCAGAAGCAGCCAGCCAATAACGCCCGACGTAAAGCGCTGTCGTGAGCCGTATTGCGCTCTGTAAGAAAACAGCCATACTGCTTTACATACTATAGTTTGTTTCAGGTTAACTTTGCAGTGGAGAGAAAGGTAGAGAGTGTATTCCTTCGCCGCAAAATATAGTTCCCATACATCGGAGGTTTATGATGATCATTTGTATAGAATATTTCAAATTTTATGATTTTGAAAAAGATACTGAAAAAATACCGTTTTGAACCAATGTATATTTGTTTAAAAATTTTAAATTAGAAAAATATTGGTTACCATTATCAAAAATCCATGGCGAGCTCAAGAACATTTTGGCGCGATTTCCAAGAAATTTTCCCCGCCAATATTACTATCGTGCTTTTTTTTTTTTTTTGATTGCACATTTATATAATATTTCGTTGAATTTTTTCTGATACAATTTTTCATTCAGTTTTGCATGTAGCTATAGGCCTACACACCCAGACGAATATTCAATTAGTTTTTTTTTTCTCCCGAAAATAACCTCCAACGAGTTCAGATATTCACTCATAGATTACAGGAAGTGTCCCTCTTTCACGACAGCGCCGATACCGTTGTGAGAGGCTCTCTTTATGGGTGTAGGTTACGGTTCCAGACACCCCCCCACTTTTTTTTTTATATCTATTTCTTGCCGTGTTCGTGGGATAGGGGTGGTTTCTGAATTCCAATAGCCGATAGCGGAATGTGTTGACATAAGTAATGTCTATTTTTCACCCACACCAACGCCATCTCCCCCACAGTAGAGGCTGTTCCTCCAGATGCCCCTTCAGTGTCTCTCCAGATAAATATAAATAAGCAAGAGAGAGAGACCCACAATGGTTTAGGCTTGCAGTGTATTTTTTCTTCTGTGGCAGTTGTATCTTTTTGGCAATAATTGAAAAAGAAGAGGAATTTTGGATTGCAGATGGCCTGATGGAACACATGTTGGAGCAACAACAATTAATAAGTAATAGAGAATTCGATAGTTCTACAACTTCAAGTGAGGATTCCATAGAATGGGAATCCGTAAAAAATGACTAAAACTGTAGTGATAACAAGTGGCATCGACATATATGCGTTCGGGTGGGTGAGTGACGGAAATTTTTCGGCAAGAAAAGGGAGTAAAAGAATTTTCTAAATTTTTCCTTATCATTTTTATTATTATTTGGGGCTATTCCCAAATTCAAACGTCGAAACCGGGTTAATAGGAGTTACTAAGATACTTTTCAATAAAAAAAAACGATTTCAAAAACCGCAACTTTGATTTCTGAAAGTATCGACAATGATTTTTTTTTTTTCATTAGCTAATTTTTTAATACGAACTGACTCAATTTTTTCTACAAGCATTACGTTACACGTAAAAAATATTTTTTTCTGCGAGATTGGTGAGAATCAGCCATACCTTACCGAGGCCACGCATCGATACATACGTTAAGAGGCTTTCATTGTCATAGCAACGAGTGATGCGGTTCCCTCGTAGCTTCCTCTTCACTGCAAAGTTTACCTGAAACGGACTATAGTGAGTGGATGGCGTGTCACGCTGGGGGATTCACGACAATGTCATTATCCACCGGGTCACCATTGCCAAAGTCAGTAAGTTTATACCCAGTTGACGCCAAGCATAGAAATTGAAATACAAATCAAAATAAGGGAAAATAATGTAATGGCATCTAAAAACAACCAAAATTTGTTTCAATATATGGCATCATAAAAAAAAAAAAACGTTAATTTTGTCGATATCATTACTCTTTGTCCCATTAAGGTTGCCATAGCTATAATTTTTGTGGAATTATAGGTAGTGTGTAAAGTAGCCATTTCATGGATAATTTGCCAACTTGGCGTGTACCTCGAATATGGGAATATGTTGCTTGTACCTGTGTGTGTGATCAGAATGTTATGTTTTTAATCTCTATCCGTTATTTAGTATAAGAATGTTGTTTATGTTTGTTATTATTTTTTTCATTGTTTGTTTTGACAGCCATAATATTATCTGTTGTTTGTGATGTGTTGGCGATTTTTGTCCTTTGGCGAGAAGAGCATCCGAAATCATGACTTTGTTTCACTCTTGGTGACTTTTCGTCATACTTTCAAGCATTTTTTTCGCCAAAAAAAAAAAATTGCCGAAAAGGGATTAGCCGATAGCTGTTCCTGCTTACCAATCATGTTTTTTGTGGAAATAATTGATAATTGGTATGGTGCCAGAAGTGTATTTATGGGGGGCGGGGGGCCTACGTGGGCAGTAAATTTAAACAAAGCGATAGACAAAAACAAACTACAATCCGAAAAAGACTCATAACTATGCATATGTTTCTGCCTAAAGAGAGGGGATCAGGTCAATGAGTGACAAAAACTAGAGAGCAAGAAGTCAGGTGAGTGAATGAGTAGAACAGTGAACTAGAAAATGAGAAGTCATGTCAGTGAGTGACCAAAACAACTAAAGAGTGAGGGCCCATGTTGGTGAGAGACTAAAACTGAACTAGAGGGGGTTAGGTCAGTAGGTCAGTGAGTGGCCGAAACAGGAAACTGAAGAACGAGAGGTCAGGTCAGTGAGTGAGTGAAACAGCAAACTAAGGAGCAGGGAGCTTTGTCAATGAGTGACCAAACGTGAACTAGAGAGTGAGGGCCCATATTGCTGGGTGACCAAAACAGTGAACTAAAGAGTGAAGGTCAGTGAACTGGAAAATGAGGGAACATGTGAGTGAGTGACTGAAAGAATGAACTAGAAAGAGATGGGACATGTCAGTGAGTAACCAAAACAGCAAACTAAAGAGAGGTCATGTCAGTGAGTGACCAAAACAGTGAACTATAGAGAGAGCATTTAGGCATGGTAGTGACCTAGCAAGTAAGGTACTAAAGTGACCTATTGTTTTAAAAGTATGTGAGGGACCAAAAGAGTGAATTTGTGACAGAGGTTTATTTACGGGGAGAATCTTAACAGGCCTTAACCCAGGATGAAAAATTTGAGGAATCAGTGGTCAAAAGAATCAAAACAGAATGGGTAAAGTCCGGCAAAACCATAAATTTTCCACCTCTGCTTATTACAGGCATTGAAAATAAAAATTCCAGCTTTGTTGTCTAAAAATTACTTTTTGTGTCCATTTTTTTTATATGTGAAGCTCTCAATGATATGATTTTGAAAACTGTTGCAGTGGCATCTCTGCCTCAAGGATGGCACGGTCTGAACGGGTCAGCAAAGAGGATCGCTTCAGGAAAGACGGATTATTCAGCAAGCATCTCTGCGATAAGAAAGAGGTGGAACGCTCCGCAGTCAACAGACGCACCGAAGACCATGCTCCCAACATTACGCAAGGGCTCCGTGTCTAACGTCGCTGCGAATAAAGTCCCTCCTGCACGAAGGAACAGCAGTGCCAAAGCTGATGGTTCGGCGAATTTCAAAAGTAAGATTTCCATAACTCATAGTTTCTCGTGTAATGAAAAGGTTTCAGTCACATTATATGAGTAAGGAAAATATTCCGTTGATTATCTTCTTTCTTTTTCAAGGTCGACTGCCTGAAAGCTCTACGAACTCTGCAAAAACTAGAGAAGCTCAGAACGAAATAACCAGCCTGAAGAAGGTGAGGGTTCGAGAATTTCCTCAATAAATAAGATAGATATTTCAGTTTTTATAAAAGTCCAAAAATTATCCTTCGAATAATCGTATCCGTGTATTTAGGAACTAGCGACTGTCAAAGCTGAAAATGCTGTTATAAAAGCAAGGTTGAGGAGGATCGATGACGAGAACAGTCAGAAGTTGCGACTCATCGATAAACTTCAAGCTGAAAAAAAGGTAAAAGAATCTGTTTCTCTTCGCCCCCCCCCCCATTTGAATGCAAGATTAAATCATCTGATTCTTATGCGATAATGAGTTATTGTTCAGTTAAATATCATACAAATGTTTTAAATATAATTGTGGCAACACAGGTAGCACTATTCTCTATGACATACAGGCAATACCTTCAGTGTAACCACTACCAACATCCTGCATATTTTTGGAAATGCATGGGAGCTGTTGAATGCTAGCAGTATTTTTGTTGGTCTCAGCGGTGCAGAGCAATATTGCTGGGGCTGGTTTATGGAAAATTCACTCACAACTCACCTATGTGTAATTCACCACTGGGAAAATTCACTCACAACAGCGTGGCACAAGAGCGTGAGTGGTTGAGCGAGTGGCCTAGTAAGTCAGTGACAGAATGAGCAACCTTGTTAGTGAGCGACAAAGAGTAAGTGACTTAGTGAAAAGGTGAGCAACTTTGTGCTTCTGTAACATTGTGAGTGAGTGATGGAATGAGCAGCGTAGTGGCATAATGAGCGACTCACATGTGAGTGAGTGATCTAGTGAGCTACCTAGTAATTCACTTGCTTGCTTTTTCCACTCACTGACTTGCTCATTCACTTATTCACTCACTCTCCCACTTCCTTACTCACTTGGTGACTAGCTTGGTGGAAAGACTCACTTGGTGACTCTTTCCAAAATATGTCTTTGTAACAGCCAGTTGTTAAAAACCTTCGTATGGTAGCGGAGAGTGGCGTCATCCTTGTATAAGTTGCCATCTGGTGGCAGCATCATCAGTTGTGAGCTTGGCCTGAGTCTGGTCCGGCCGTCCATGTACGGTCCCTTTCAGTGTACACGAGCTCCAAGAAAAGATTGAGAGATTCGGTTCCTCTTTAGTCTAGTGGTCTAGGGCGTTCACCCGGAAAGTGAAAGGATGTGGGTTCGATTCCCCGCAAGGACAGTTGAATTTTCTCTCTTTCCAAAATATATCTTCGCAACAGCCAGTTGTTAAAAACCTTCGTATGGTAGCGGAGAGTGACATCATCCTTGTAGCGTCCTCATTCCTTCCACTGGTCTCTGGCTTGCTCAATTCCTCCCTCGTTTGCTCTTCCACCCACTTTATCGCTCGCTCACTCGCTGATTCACTCGCTCACTAGGCCCACTGTTTGCTAAATTTTCCTTTCAGTGAATTGTGTTGTAGTGAATTATTCAATTCCATTGATGAATTGTTAACAATTAACAAAATGCATTGACCCATCGTGCAACCATCCAATACAGTAACATTTCTTTAGAACAGGCACCGTGTAACTATTCATAACATTCCTGAATGGGTTTTTTTTAAAAATCCTCATTCCACCTTGGTTTTAATCTGCAGTCACAGTTCAACTTTTATTCTTATGCTTTAGAGTAGGGGGGGGGGGTCTTCAATGCTTGGCCTGCCTTGCTCTTTGGTAACATGTTAGTAGCATAGCTTAGTGGCAGTAGCCTTCATTGAAAGATGGCCGATGGCCATCCCCCCCCCCCCAAACTATACACACCTGTGGTGATTCACCCATCTCGTTTGAAGAACTAGTGTTCACTTATGGGGAGGCACTCCCCTGCATCGATGAATAATGAATGCACAACTGTTTTTCTTTCTACATTTAACAGTACTGTATTTAAGGAAAATTAACTGTCAACAATTCACGTCAGAAAATTCACTGACGACAGTTTGTCACCTGTGAATGAGTGATCAACTGATTGAGCAAGTCAGTGAATGTGTGAGCAAGTGAGTGACTGAATGAGCTGATGAATAAGCTACTGAGTGAGTGAGTTGCTGTATTAGTGACCGAGTGAGTCAGCGATTAAATGTGTGGCCATACGAGTGATGAGGGACTCACACTTGCTCGGGACTATGAGCCCGAGTACTGCACATTTGTGTTCCATTAACCGTCCAATCCAGAAGGACACAGTTAAAGTGGTGTCGTTATGTTATATAAGCCATCGAATGCTTAACTTTTGGAAGTGGGTGTACATTGCGTATTGCGTATTGTAGTGAAGATATATTGGTTATTGTGGTGTACCGAGATTTAAATCAGAATCCAAATTCAATTTCCTTTTTTATAACTCATATTTGTATTCCGCAAATTACTTCAGTGCATAATATTCTTGTGTCTTATCTGTGTGCAGGCTGATTCACAAAACACGAGGAAAAATAAAGATTCAGTGAGTATTTTAAAAAAAAGGCATATCGCTGCATGCATTTTTTCCCTTCTTATCAATTTTTGAATTCCTGAACATTATTTTTGTGGTTCGTTACATGGCCGATGGAAACAGAGAAATTTTTCTGTCTTGTCATCTTTGTGCAAGTTTGAGGAATATTTTTTTCGCCATGTTTATATCGTTAATACAAACTTGCACCTTTTTTATGTTTTTGTTTTTGCATGAGCATGCTCATGAATATAATGTCTTTTTTTCTTTTCATACTGAGCACAACTCAGGTCTATTGCCATGGGTGATTTACTACTTACTCAGTTGTGCCGGAAGTGTGTGTATCTAGTGTTGTATCTGATTTTTCAGTGCTGCGATTTATATTTCAGAAGTGAGTAAGTGTAATGATTGAATGTTTGTACGCTTGTTGTTCTCTGTGGCAAGACTTTTTAACGGGGAGATTGGCTCGTTAGGGAAAATATCGTAACTGTTTCCTCCTCGGATTCAAGCCCGGGACCGTGACAGCAACCTTCATGGTGGTAGACAAGCATCTTACCACCACGCCACTCGGGCAAATTGGGGAGATTGGCTGGCATTCACAACTCAAAGTTGGGAACCACAACTTTAGCCGACTACCAGTGGGATTCAAACCTGTTCTGTCACTATGCCTACTCGACCACCACAGCGGCGAATATAATGCCTGAGAAATTTAATTTTCTGGATGTTATGCCGAAATGAATATTTGGAGAGAGAAAACAAAAGTAATTTGTCTCCTCCAGGAACCAAACCCAGGTTCCCCCTTGTATACTGGGCAAGTGTGCCAACCATTACACCAGAGACACACTTTTAAATTCCTTATAACTCACATTATTGGTGTGAAGCGCCGGGTGGAGACATTGCAGTCGCTGTGGTGGTCGAGTGGGTCATAGTGACAGACTTACATCGCGAGGACCCAGATTCGAACACCTCAGTGGTGTCAGCTGAAGCTGGTATTCTGTGGTTCCCACATATGTGAGCCAATCTCCCCGTTAAAAAGTCTCACCACAGAGGGCAACAGACCGACAACCGTACAATTATTCAATCATTCCACTTCACTCATAATTAGAAAAATTGATGGCAAATGGCAACACTACACATAACAGGCATTACACAGAAACGAACTTCATGTTAGGTTTGCAACACACATATGCACATTCTGGCATGTACCGATTCGTTAGAAATGCATTAGGGGGAATGTGTATGAGTTGCGTGTATAGTTACGTAGTAGTAGTAGCCTGCCTTAACTACAGCAATACAGCAATTTTCACTCCAGATGGCGTTTTGTATTAAGACATAACAAATATTTGTTTTGGCATAGCATCCAGAAAATTCAATTTCTCAGTATATATTTCTGGCCAAAAAAAATATCAACTGTTAATATAATGTTAATGTCTGTTTTTTACTCATCACTAGTGTTTCCGTCTTTCAGGAAAATGCCTTGGTGCTCAGGCAGAAATGTCTTAGGCTTGAAAATGCTCTTAAAGAAAAAGACATTATCATAAAGTAAGAAGACTTTTTCTTTCGTGGCTGATCTTCGGAACTCGTTTTGATTACTTTTGATGTTAATTTGCCGATTTTAGTGTCATTCGAGTTCTATAAGGGTGTGAAAACAAAACAGTGGTTATAATTTGGTTTATTTTCGTATGAGTGTGGTAACATTTTTGTGTAGAGGTAGAGCAGAGGTGAAGGGCGGAAGAATGAGGGCGGAGTGTAGAGAACATGCACTGTCACTGACTCGTGCCCAGGACTAGCGTTTCCAACTGTGTGCACTCACTTTCCTGTAGTATAGTTTCTTTGCAATGATGGCATGAATGGAACCGAAAAGCACTCCCATCTTCTTGCTGATGTCCCTCATTGTGCGTTGTCTGTTTCAGCTGATTTTAAGGTCGACTTCTTTCACCTAAGCATCTGTGATGACGAGTTGACCTTGACGGGGTCGCGCATCATGATTCACAGATTCCTCTCCCTCATGGAAAAGCTTGTGCCAGTCCTGCATATGCATCAGTGACAGTGCATGTTCTTTGTACTCTGCCTACATTCCCAGATGCACTTCGCAAACTCCTTCTGTGGGATGCTTTTTTTTTTAGTAGCAATAGTCAGAGCGATAACTTGAATATCAGTAAACTAGGGCAAGCATGCATTTTGGCGCCTCCATGTAATGTTGAAGGAAAAGTTAAAGTGTGAAATTTGCACTCCTTCTGGTCCAGGGCACCAGATCCGCCTGCTCCCCGCCTAGTTGCAGCACTGGCAATAGTCATTTGTCAAAAAGGATGATGCTAGCATTGAACAGTAAAATGCAAACGAAATCCCTTTAATCCTTCAAGCGGTTTTTAAAATTTACCGGATCTGCATTACAACTGCCACATTGAAAATAAAAGTGTGTTAAAGAACCTGAGATATTTCAGGGTGACCTACCTTTCTTTTAAACTGAGCTCAACTCCAGTCTATCGCCATGAGCAATTTAATGGGACCTAACAACATTCTGAGTGCATACATGGTAGTGTGCATGAATTAGTGTTGCCATCTATATTTCAAATTGTGAGTGCAGTGTGATAAATGAACATTTGTAGCTTTGTAGAGCTGTTGCTGTCTGTGGCGAGACTTTCTAAAGGGAAGATCGGCTAGCATTCACACCTCAAAGTCTGGAACCACAGAAAACCGACTTCAGCCAACTACCACTGTAGCGACGGTGGGGATTGAGCCTGGGTCCTCACGTTGCGAGTCCATCGCCAAGACCACTCTACCATCATAGCTGCTATAATGTCGGGTATAATCAGGGCCATAGCAGCTATAATCGGAGTGATTGAAATAAAGCAGATCAAGTTTGACGAGATATCTCGGAATTGCCGCTGTAAAAGTTAAAAAGAAGATAGACAGCACATTATTTACATTGGACGTTGTAATTTACAAATTTTGCATTGTGCTTTTGAAAGTTCTCTTGAGGGGGGGGGGGTGCCATTCTTAAATAACTTAAATGAGTCTCAGTGGTTATTCCCAACTCCTTGTCCTTCTTTTCATAATTTTTTGAGTGGGAGCACCGATTCTTACGTGTAACTTAAGAATCCAGTGATTGGCCACAGTAAGTTACAAATACAGTAATAGGTCACAGGAGGTGGGAATTATGTGGGTAACTTACCGATAAATGAGTAAAATCATATTGTCTCTTACCGATTTAGCAGACGGTATCTTGTCTAATTCAATGTAATTGGTAAAGTGCGAGTCTGTGAGCCTAAAGGTCTCTGGTCAGCTGCTAACAGATTTGATGCAATTTTTTTTTACTTCTCTTTGTTTTCTTTGCTGATCTTTCTGCTCGCGTGTAGGGAACATTGTACAGTCAAACCTCTCGCTAATTTCGAGATAGAGTTTTTTTTGAGTGAAAAACAGAAAACATTCCAAAAATGGCAAAAAACTCAATTGATAAAAACTAAAAAATACCGTACTATATATTACTACGTACTAATGAAGTCATTGGTCAAGTTACACAGTCAATGTTCAATCACACTGTGCAAAGACATTGATATATATGTGCCTTCCAAGAACTGCAAATATTTTGAGCCCTATCATCTCAGTTTGCTCCAAAAAATGGTGCAGCATTTTTACAGCATTTCTTTAGCATTTTTCACACTGCTACTTCTTTTCTAATTTCTCTGGAGTATCTTTTGCTGTATTTTTGTCACCCGAGTCGTCCATACATTCAGCAATAATTTTGGTATCAGTCAAGGTGTTTGTCGTAAACACTGTTTATTTGCACAAAATCGGAAAATGAAATTTCTAACTTCAAGTGTTTTTAGTAATGCCCTAATATCAAAGAAACATTTTATTTTCTGGATGTTATGCCGAGGTGAACTCGGAAAGAAAAGTCATCTTGTCTTTGCTGGGACTCGAACTCAGGTCCTCTTGCATACCGGGCAAGCATGCTACCATTTACACCACTGGAGACATTACCCTGCCTTCCTTATTTCACGCAGTGTGGCATAAGACTGAAGTAGAGACATTAGTAGCCTCTCTTAACGTCACGAATTGGCTCCCAGGTGGGACAGCTTAAAGAGATAGATGGCTTTTTCTCACGCCACAGTGCACGTGAAATAAGGAAGGCAGGGTCGTGTCTCCAGTGGTGTAGATGGTAGCATGCCTGCCCGGTATGCAAGAGGGCCTGGGTTCGAGT
The DNA here is from genome assembly GCF_987345545.1 of Pholcus phalangioides. Taxonomy (NCBI): domain Eukaryota; kingdom Metazoa; phylum Arthropoda; class Arachnida; order Araneae; family Pholcidae; genus Pholcus; species Pholcus phalangioides. Next base: position 691,174 of record NW_028301617.1, on the reverse strand, counting down.
CCTGGCAGAGAAAGATGACTTTTCTTTCCGAGTTCACCTCGGCATAATATCCAGAAAATAAAATGTTTCTTTGATATCTTGGGCTGAGAAAAAGCCATCTATCTCTCTAATGCCCTAATGTTCTGAAATTTCACCTTCCGCATTGTTCTGAGAACCGTTGAAATTAAAGTGAAAGACCAGATTTGATTCTTCATCACTGAGATAACTGATTCCAAATCTGCAGCTTTCTTGAACTAGTTTTGAATTGTCTGTTGGCTGACTTTTTGCCATGCTGAATAAGCCATCCACATGGCATCAACCCCATATTAGTCATTATATCCGCCTATGATTGACAAGATCCATCAAACACAATGGGCTGTACGGATAACCCTCTCTTATCAGTTCCTTTCACTTCTGAAGAAAAGCCAGATTTTACCTGAAAGAAGAGGAATTTCCATGTTTTCTAAGTCCTTTCTTCAGACCCTTCCAGCTCTCATAGACCACAATGTTATTAAACCCTCGTTTACTTGTCGCTAATTTCGGTTAAGTCGTCACTATGAAAAAGTTTGCGAAAGAGGAACAGACTATTTTTATGGTTCCCATTAAAAAAAAGAGCTTGTTAACAGCCTTGCCATATTCTTAAAAGTCACCATAAAATCCTATTTACCCAAACGGAACAGTTTAAGTAACGAAGTTACGCTGGGGAAGTTCATTTGTCAACTAAGGTATTTGGAACATTGGGAACTGTTCAAGCTAGATCTCATTTCTGCCTGGGCTCCATTGGAGAAACTGGGCAAACCGCGAGACACCCAAGCTCTGCCGCAAGAGGCACCGTAAATTCAAAGTGCAACGGGCACGGATAATAAATAATCATAGAAAGCATGGACTCTACTAATTTAGGGCTTGAAATTGTCATTCTTTCCCAAATAGAGGCCTTCTGTTTACTTTTCCCTGCCCAGGGCTCCTCCACCAAGTCAAAAGTGTTTGAGATTACTTTGTAGTTGCATCATGAACTACTGACCAAGAATTAAAACACTAAAATTAAATTTGATGTATATGTAAAATTAATGTGCAATAGAGAGTTCTGTTATGAAGAAAAGCTGACTATTCAAACAGTTGCTCTGGTAGTCTAAATTAAAAATTACTGGTATAAATCAAAGTGTACCAGTACATTTTACCACAACAAGTAATAAGAGATCAAAAAAAAAGGTAAAAAGTGCTATTATTTTTTCTTTTGCAATCTATAAATTTTACTAATATTGTTATTTTGATTCATACTTTAATAAATGTCATATTACTTTAAATTTATGCGATTTTCATAACATTGCACATTAAAACTCACGGAACTCCGCTTAAGTCGTCACTCCGCTTAAGCCGTCATAATTTTTCGATAACTTGAGGTGACGACTTATCGAGGTTTTACTGTAGTTTTACTAATAAGTTGAACCCTGCCTTCTGTGAAGGTATCATCGCTTACTGCAACCAATCACAGGATTCTAAATTTTACATTACACGTAGCAGTGTTAACTGTGTAAACATTGCTGACAGGCCCTCGAGAGCTTTGATTCACTCTCTGGGAAGTGATCCAGTATTTCCCTTCTTTGGCTTAGGGCTATTTATTCAAACTAAATTAAAACTTAAATTTAAAAAATTAAATTTTAAAAACACTATTGTTCCAAGACACAGACCTGGTACCTGTTCATTTATTTTTTTCAAATGCCACCTTTTTGCTTCAAGGATGTTCATATTTTAGCTGTAATTTGCAATAACATTTACAGTCAAACCTTGTTAGTGCGTCACCCGGTTAACACGTCATTCCGCTTAACGGGTCACTTTTTGTAAGTCCCAATTGTCCTCAGGCAGGAATTGGCACAGCTATGGCTTACTCCGTTTAACGAGTCACTCCGCTTACTAAGTCATATTTTTGGTCTCCCAAGTGTGACTCATTAACCGACTGACGGTCCTGCACGTATATGTACGTGTGAAGTTGATGCCTTCCAAACGGTCCAGGCCGTATTTTTACGTGTGAACTTTTCGACTTCCAAATGGTCCTGGCCGTAAATATACTGCCTTGCTTTCCCCCCCATAAAGAATCACTAAGCTGGCTTAGCATACGCCCCTCTCCTTTCTCCACAAAATGACCATTGTACTCGCAACAGCGCTGGGCGTTGAAAACGACAACATGGCTTCTGCCTCTTCAGTGGGAGGGGACAGTTTTCAATTAACAGCTCTCGAATAGTCAGTTCAAAGAAGCCGTAACCTTTTGTAAACGAGGAGGAATTTTCAGAAAGTATAAAAAAGGCTGCTCTTCAGCAAGAAATGCCCCACCTAAGAGGCACGTCTTTATCTTATTATAGAAATTCTTATCACTTGATTGTAGGATATGTACTGGCATTCACTTTTATTTTGGCATGAAAAAAAAAAAAAATTACATCGTATTAAAACTCATTGACTGCGAAACACTGAATGCAAGATAGAGATAAACAGGATCCCCCCCCCCGAATTGTGACATTTTGGCTTTTCAGTGATTTTAATTTTTTACAGTATAAGCGAAATTTTTTAATTTTATTTTTCATTTGTTTATCTTTACCTCTTTATCACTACTCAAGTACGATACGACAGAACCTCAATTATCCGATGTGATTGGAAAGCCCTACATCAGAAAACCAAATACAGTATCATGTTTATTTACGCAGAGCATAATTGATACCAGTGTTTCTTAACTCCTTTACCCTACCCCCTGTAACCCTCTTTGGACCATGTTTTCTTCTCACTTCTAGCTTTCTTGTTCCCCGCCTTTGCCTGGGCCCCTAACCTCACCCAGCAGACAAAACCATTTCTAAGTATACAAACTATTTTCTTTTTGAAAAAATTTATAGTGAAAGCGAAAATTTTATAAACAGACTGTCATAGTGTCTGTCAAGACTGTCATGTCTCTAGAGTCCAGCGAGCTTCCCCCTTGTGAAGGTTATACGCTGGGCAGTGATGCCAAGATCGCACCCACCCACCCCCTCCCGCGTGCAAAGTGATATTCGGGAAGGGGGGGGGGTTCAATATTTCGATGGAAGTAACAGCTTACATATTTACATACTTTATAAATTATTGTGTGCCAGAATTTTATCATGTAGGCCCCATGAAGACATTATACCCCCGGACTATGCCTGGATCAGCCCATACTTGTGAACCAGAATTGAGCGAATGTACACAGAGAAAGCGTATGGGAACGTATGCGCATCACATTTGTGGTAAAGCGTACATAATATGTATGAAATTCTGTTAGCTTTGCAAACTATGCCATGCTAATGTTCAGTGAAATCGAGAAAGCGGCTCATTTGCAATACCTAAATCCACGCATGTATTCAATCTCTGCAACATTTCATTGCTTAGTTGATAATTTTCAGCGAGTACCAGTACTTATACGAATATATACATTTTTATATCATTGTTCATCGCTTCGCTGAGCAATGCTCAAAAAAATAAATAAGGCAAGGGCACTCGTGCGTGGCTTTTTTTTTTTAATTTTATCGGTTATAGTAAGAATTTAAAAAAAAGGAAGTGGAAATAAATATAAGCATGTTATCACACACATTGTTGACCGGTCGTGAGTAAATTCGAACTTTCAAGCAGGATAAACCTGTAACCCAGCGATTCTCAACCGGTGCTCCGCGGAGACTCGAGGAAAATAAAACAAATCAGTAACTTTGATAGATAAATAAAAAATAAGAGGCCTACAAGGTTCTACCATAAAAACTATATGCAAAAAGTGCTTCTCGAGTGAAACAGTGCTCCGCCATAGAAATTATATACCGAAAAGGGCTTCGCGGGTCCAAAAAGGATGAGAACCGCTGCTGTAACCGTTCATTAAGTTGAAAAACTACAGAAAACGAACTTTGGTAGACCACCACTCTGCCGCCAGTGAGGTACAAACCTGGATGCTCGTGATGAGATCCCAGAATGATGTCCACGCGACGACACAGTAATTCTAGAATATACTAAGTGGTCACGGGTGAAAATCCAGTAAAAAAGTATTGTGCTGTAAAAGCTGAGCCACGGCTTATGATTAAACATTCGGTACAAAAAAAAAAAGAAAATGTGCAGCTCATCTATCAATTCCTCACACTTATGTGACAGGACATGAATAAGCTTTACGTGTTCATCAAGCACAATGCCTCAACATTGAACGAGAAAAAAGTACACTTAAATTTAAAAATAAAATACAATTTTTTTATTGCATCTTTTGGTCATTTATCACTGTGCAAACGAAACATCCAAATGGTTGACTGACTTCTTTTTTTTCCATCTAAGATAGTGATCTGGTGGCCCAGCCATTAGATACGTCGGAAGAGTTACGAAACCGTGGGTGCTTGACTTGAGCTTTACATGGAAACTATTGATCCCTGAATGAATTTTGGGGGCGCTCAGATCAGTGGTACAGAATACTGTAGGTACTCGAGCACTCACTGCACCCTCTGGCTCCACCCCCACTGCCAGTCATCCCCCCTAAATGCCAGAATTTTACTCATATATTGTGGAATCTTGACTAAGTACTGCACTGTCAATTCCCTTCCCCCAACCCACGAGAAATTTCTGGCAACAGCTCTTCCAATAGCACCATTGTCCACATAATAGTAGAAAGGTCTTACAGGTCTTGAGGTCAAACAACCTAACATAACATTTATTTGCACAATAGTGTTTTTAGGAAGAAATTTAACGATCAAAAACAGTTCAGCTCCTGGATGTAAAACAGGCCACAGCAATTGAATTCAATGAGTGAGAAAAACTAATTTCTTAGTAAAATAATTACCGTACTCCCCCACATGAGCTGGCATGCCGGGAAACAGTGAGGCAGACCAGCATGCTGAAAATATCCGTATTTTCCAGAATGCCAATAAATTTGATTCACGGATTCTGGAAAATTCTTGAATATTTTTATTTTTTATTAATTTCTTATCAGGAAAATAGATTATACATATACACGGAGCCAACAATGATGGCTCTTACTGGATGTTAGTGAAAACAAACAGTTGAATATTTAATATTAGAATGAATAACTGAATGGGAGGAAGAAGGAAATGAAACATTTCAGAGAGAATCAGAAATATTTCTCAATGTCGGTACTGTAATTGAAAGAAGTCAAAATTTGATTAGTCTTCTATACATGTGTATGAACAAGGCCGCAACGAAGTGCTTGGTCACCCGGGGCAAGCGCACATTTTTACGCCCCCTTGTAATGGTAAAGGAGAGGTTCAGAGGCTCCGGAGTACGAGACCCGTCTGCTCCCCCTAGTTGCGGCCCTGTGTATGAATGAAGGCTGACAGTTGAATTCATATCAGATGGCATAGAAATATTAAAATTCAGGAACTATGTAAGCAAAATACTTTCTTTTCAAAGTTTTATGAACACAAGATAATGCATAGATTCAATTTATTCATGAGGAGGAACGAGACAAATTAATATTTAAAGAAAACTGATTTTTGAAAATGAGGAAGTGTTATTTAGAAAAATATATACACATATATATCAACTTTATTCGGAAAATTCACTGATTCAGCTGAATGCATGCTGGGATCCTATTATAACCTCACTTATTCTGGCATGCCGAAAGTGGCCAAGACCACAACATACAAAAAGCTGGTTCCCCTCGTGTTTTACGGCATGCCGGCCAATGCGTGGGAATACGGTAAGTTTATTAAAATTTTTGAGTAAAATAATTTAGTAGTTGTTCAAATCAGCGCTCATGTAATCACTTTCATTTTGCCCAGATCTTTACTTGAAAAGTAAAAAATACGTTCGCAGAGGAATGGGAAAAAAGACGAGCCCACAAAAAGCCAAGTATTGTACTTAGTTTGAATCCTTTTACGAGAGAACACACCTTTTCTTTTCCTCTCCTACAAAGAAGCATTCAACACTGGGCGGAACAAATATTTTAAACCACACAACATTAAATACGATATCCCGCTGTTTGTACGGGGGAAGGAAAAATTGTTGGATTTTTTTCGAAGCAGTTTTGTGACAATTACCTGAACCTTTTTCAAGTAGATTTTCTCAACACCCTCAAACCGTCAGTCGGTTAACGAGGTTTGACTGTACTTATTGCCAAGCAAAATGAGAGTTGTAGTGTTCGATTTTTTTTCCCGTTCCATATTCACTTTTTTTTCTGCTTCATTTATGTTGTGTTATCAATTGTGAACGCGACCATTAAAATTGACTCAAAATATTTCCCTTATCGTTTTCAGGAAGATGGTGGCCGAGATAAAATCAGTCAAAGAAGAAGAGCTTAAGGATTTAGTCGAAAAATATCGGAAGCAGGTATTTTCTTTTAGTCGTCATCTATTGTAGTAGAACCTTGTTAAGACGAAGTTGGTGAAAAAACACTGAAAATATTTCATGCTAGCTATAATATCCGGCGCTGCCCAAGTTTTCTTCAGTTATTGGGAGGATTGAAAAAGCAGCAAGCCATTATATATGGTTTAAGCTGTTATACATATACTGCCAGCATTAAAGAAATGACAAACCATTGTAAAGGCATGTGCATGTCTGAAACACATTACTATGGAACCACGGCAACCAAAGTAAACATTCTGAAAGTGATTGTTGAGGCTCTGAAACCATTGTTGCCTGACAGTTTTTTGCCCCTTTCGGGCATTGGCCCAGCTCTGATGAACTTCTAAAGTAGCCTTTACTGTGTTAAAGCAGGGTCCCATTTGGTATATATGCAAAATTTGGCAATGTTAGATTTAAAATTGTAGATTTGTATAAGGGAGGTTGGCTGATAGGTGAGGTTTTGAGAAGAAAAACCACTTCAGGGCAGGCTCAAATTCAAAGTGGGGGGGGGGGGTCAGTTTATACATAAGTATATACAGTACATCCAACATAGAAATAAACTTTTGGTTTTACAACCTGTTCGAGTTCGTAAAAATGAGCGTCAACCTTATAAGCATCCTCAAAACCTGATTGTTTTTTACTTGGAAATAGATTTAGCGAGTGACCGACAAGCATTTTTTAAAAATGATCATTATATGCTTGTACCTTGTCATAGAAATTAGAATTGTATATGCTTTTGTTATGTTAAAACAATGCCGGTTAAAGGCACATATTGGCGCTAATATTAGGGAAATTTTAGTAATACTTTTTCCTCCATCTAGTTTGGTCTTGGTAATGGACTCGGGAGTGATTTCTTCAAAATCCACAAAATTATCCAGCCTCCGTCTAGTGGCAGAACACCATCTTCGAAACCAGGTTGGTGGAAACTTTTGCACTGAATCTCTCCAGACTGGAACTTGCTGACATATCTGACATAAATTCTCATTGGTAGTACACAGTGGCACTTTGTAATCCGAAAATAATAATGTAGAATTGTGGGCCAATGTATTTCATTTGATAAAATTTCCTGGATGTACAATCCGGAGCAGTTCAAGTGTCTAATATTGTAAAGCACTGCTGTATATCGCTCTTCATTTTGGCTCTTGTTTCCATGGAAATATTTATTTTTCCAGGACGTACAAACATCAGGGACCAAGCAATGAAATCAGAAGCTCAGAAATTAAGAGACATGCTTCACAAGTTGGAGACCGAAAACAAAAACTTGCTTCTGCAGATCAAAGAGCGAGAGTAAGTTCTCTGTCTTTTTTGTCCCCCCCCCCCCCTTTTGATATAAGAGAAAAAGCTTCTAATAACCATTCAATTGTACACAAAATTGTGTTATTGTAGGCAAGAGATCCGAAGGTTGAAGCTACAAGTTCAAAGACAGTCCTCGAGACCACCCTCTAACCCATCGTCAAATCCCACTTTGAGTTCGAGATCGAGCCAACCGGACATCAGAACTAATGCTGTGACTTCTGCGAGGAAAGCGCCTGGTTACAGCGCTCCTGCATCCAGACAGCCAAAGATCAACAGAACAGAATCTGCGAGCATTCAGAACAAAAGCAGAGCTGCAACGAGGCCGATATCAACGGCAGCAGGGAGGACAGTTCAGTCCCAGAGACAGGTCTATTATTTCATTCTTCAGTTTCATACAAATTTTATGATTAGGAGCCATTCAAGTATTTTAGCCATGTTTGACCCCACTCCCTTATCAGAGGTCATCAGACCTGCCCCTACCTTCTAACGCATATTTGGATCAGAGACATACAGTGAGCAAATAATATTTCAAATATGGGTTTAAATATATAAAAACGCTTTAAACATGAAATATTAATATTTCCTGTTTAAAGCATTTTTAAGAGTTTAAAGAGTTTTTCCGCTTACAATGACCTTTATGACGGTTTTTGTAAAAGCGTTATAGGCAGGATCCACTAATAACGTTAAATCCAAGTACTCATTTATTCGCACCTAAAAGATTTAAAATTATAAAGACTTTAAATTATTGAATGGGGCTGAGGCCTATATTTTCATAGATTCTAGATTTATATTTTCATAGATATTATAGAGAGGCTATGTTCAAACGCTCACCTTCTGCAGCAGGGTTTTTAAGCTAGGTTTTTTTTTGGGGGGGGGGGTTGCTGAGATTTTTCATTCTTTTGGGCCCCACTATAGTGAATTTGTAGATTGAAAAACCAAAAAATGATGAGAATCGTCCTGAGCCCTATTAACCTCACCCTGTGGGGGGGCTGTTAATGTCAGTATTAGTGAGGAAAACCCAAGATGTGCTACAAAAGTAATGGAATTAATTTTCTTATCCCATTTATTTTTAAATTTTCACTTACCAAAATATCTTTTTTTCAAAGATACAGCCATTTTTTAGTCCACGTCAAGCTTGCGTGTTCCAGGACTGAAGTAAAGAAAAGGGAAAACAAGGGCTAGAAAACGATGATTCATCCTATTCGGTGGCTTGTGCTCTATTGTGCGTTACTAAGAAAATTGAAGGGTTTATCCCTCTCCCTTGCAAAAAATTACATGTGTGCCCTTAGGCGCTAGGGGTATATTGCAGTGAAAAGGCAGCGTGACGGCCAAATCGAGTGGAATCTCTATATAACCTTGGCAGGAATACAATTGACTCTCCTCCGGCTATGGCTTGTTTATTCTTTTGACCTTACCAGCAGAAGAAAGCTCAAGGTTGAACTTCTTCGAGTGCACCAATTTTAGCAAAAGGAAATTTGATATTAAAAAAAATAATTTAAAAAAATTAAGGATTAATAAAGAAAAAAAGTGAGATAACTGGAGTTATGTTTGGTTGAAGGTTCTTGGGAGGGGCGATTGCCCAATCACCTATTGTTTGAAGGCTCTTGGGAGGGGTGTGATCGCCCCTCTCTGGATCCGCCACTGCACTTAGCACATTCCCAAATTACTTAAGTGATCTGCAACATATTTATGGATCACTTGAGTGATATGCTGCACTGTTCCAGAGCACAAAAGTGGCCCTACACACATCTCTAGAGCACCTCAGTGACCCGCATCACATTTCTAGAGCACTTAAGCAGCCCAGACACATTTTCAGATCATTTGACGTATCTGCAGAACATTTAGAGATCAATAAATAGGCTGTATAGAGGACTTATCAATAGGTCAAATATTAGTTCATGTGCCCACAAACTAGGGAGAAGTTTTCTTGTTTTTGGCACCCTCAGTGTCATTAAGAATATTTCATACTTTTATAAAGGGTAGTTGATGACATAAGCATCATTCAAACCCTAAACCCCTGTTCCCCCGTGCCATCTTAATGCATGCGCCCACCTGGGCACGGCCCGGGAGCCTCGTGAAAAGAGGGGCCTCACAAAAACACGAACCAGTTTTTGAAAATCAAGAAATTTTTAACAATTGGCCAGGTAGAGCCTCAGAAAAATTACTTGGTCCTGGGGCCATGATGCTTTTAAGACAACCCTGCCCCCCCCCCTTTCATTGATGCTGATGTAATACTTGAATGACCCTTTAAATGGCAACCTCTGTTTTCAAATAAATTTTGTACTATTTTGTGTATACATATATTTGTTTTTAATTAATTAGGTGAGAACACCAGTTACGAAATCCACCCTGACAACACCGGAGCCCACGTTCGTTGTGAAGAAAGCTCAAGCAGTGCCGAAGAACAAGCCATCAACTTCGAGGCTGAAAACCCCACCGAAGCCAGCGAACTGCTCTGAAATGTCAGACATAGAGAGGAAAGCGCAGAGAATTAGGGAGAATATTGCTGCCCGTAAGATTCAGCAGGGCTGGAGACATCACAGGAAAATGGTACTTATCATAGTTCTTCCTCATATGAAACAATGAACAAGTTCACAAAAGAATGCATTCTAAGCATATTTATATTCATGCGCATGTTGTGATAAGATACCTCTTTTTTTTTTCATTGCAGATGAACGAAGGCGCTTCGAAGGAAAAACAGGTATATCAACATCCAGAGATGGCAATCCTTAAAATACATAATAGCGATATATCGATTCAGCTATGGATGGCATTGACCACCAAAACAACCACATTTCTCATGTTGCGTGATAATTATTGGATAAATTTTTTTAAATTCAGAATTTATATTTTTTTAAACCATAATTAAATAAATAATTTATTATCACATAATTTTAACAATGTACTATCAGACTATTAATCGTAGGAGATCGGGAGTCCTCCCTCAACCACAAACGCTTTGGGATAGTATTACAGAGCTTCGCCCCCATAAACTGCAACTGTAGGGAATGACCACAGCTCTCACTGTAGTGATTATCTTTATATTGATTCACAAAAGAGATCATTGCCCCACCCCCCATGACAGCATGAGCAGCAAGCCATCATAACATGATTAAAGCGGAATCATTGTTTTATTGTGTATCCATTAATTAGCGATTTTGCTTTTATTTTGTCCTGACGGTTCTCACGCTGTCACATGGGGATCTCTTTTGTGAATCAATATGAAGATAATCACTATAGTCAGAGCTGTGGCCTATGTAGTCCCACCTCACCATGTTTGCAGTTAGGAGACAAGCTCCTAAATCCCTCTCTGATTAGCAGTCCAATAGTACCCGTCTTAAAGAACAACACAAAAGAATTTATATTAAAACGTGATAATATTTGATCAGTTAATAATTAATGAATTGTGATAATTAATTAGTAAGTGTTTGGAACTAACATGTTTATCGTGGTTACTTGATTCATTAAAAATAGGCTTTCACTGTTCTGGGTAAATTAATTAAGGGACGGGGGTTCTGTGAAAACCTTGGGCCAGAGGGCTCTGTGTCTGGATATTCGAGGTCTTGGATGGAATTCTAAGCTATTTGTGCTTTGTTAACGTCAAGTAAAACGTCAAAGCCAAAATGTAATTAAAGTATTTTTAACCCATTTTGAGGCCCATATAGTGGCCCGGTGCGGCTGCATCCTTTGCACCTTGACTATATTAAATTAATATAATTTAAAACCAATATCAAAGTAAGATTCATCGAAAGACTGGTTATTTGTGGGGATGAAGATTACAAGGAAGAAAATTCATCACTGTCCTCACGGGGACTCGAACCCGGGTCTCTCGCTTGCCGGACGAGTGCTCTACCATCTAGGACATGTCATTCACGAGTTATTAGTTGATTGTTGATGCCGTCCATGTACGGTGCCTTTCAACATATATATACGCTCCAAGGTTGAAATATTCTACTGCTTCCATAGATTAGATGGTAGAGCACTCGTCCGGCAAGCAAGAGACCGGGGTTCGAGTCCCGATGGGGGCAGTGATGAATTTTCTTCCTTGTAATCTTCATCCCCACAAATAACTAGTTTTTTGATGAATCTTGTATTGACAAGTGGAGAGGACATTTCTATATGCAATATCAAAGTAACGTAAATTTTTTAAAATCACAGCTTTTACCTTCATTATCATGTTTTTTGTTGTTTTTTTAGGCCGTCATTGCAATATGCTCCGAGCTGAAGAAGCACAGAACAAGGAGAGAAAAGCTCAAAATCTTCCTCCAGGAAGACCATAGCGGATCGTTTCAGTTGTCCGAAGGTGAAAGCGATAGGATCGGGCAAGAAGTACTGGTGGCTTTTGAGCGTCTCTTGTTGGAAGAGAGTACCCCTAAAACCTCTCTGAAATGACATTCAAACCGATGTCAATTTTTTTTTTTACATTTAATGTGTGTATCGTTTGTGTTCCTCTTCTCACTTATTCAATTTGAATTCGTAACACATTTTATTTTCACCTTCAACCAAAGTTTCCCACTCCTATATGTTGTCACCTATGCACGCAATTTTATTTTCATTTGTACAAAGCATTGAATAATGTCGCACCAACCCGCATTTCTTTTCCTTTTTTTTTGTATAAGCATGGACCAGTTTTTAATTGGTGTATTACGACCTGTTATCGTTAGCACGTGTTTTTGTTAGTTTGAATGGTTCCTTGTTTTGTTATACCGATCTCATCATAACAGGTATCTCCTTGCAAATTTTATTTTTCCAGTCTTAGAGAATCGGTGCAAAAAAGTCTGTCGTAACTCATGTGAAATATTCATGAATAACAGTGACGGGTATCTCTTGACCATCAACGATGGTGTCATGACAGTTCAGTGCAAAACAATTCAGTGTGGCGCCAATGCAGCACGAGACAGTTTAGCTCAAGACAATTCATCGCAGTGATTGTGTTTCGTAAATAAGTCCCTCTTCCCCCTTTTTCCAGATAATGCTACTGAACGAATTATGCCTGATCTCAATATTATCATCAGTTTTGCAAAGCCTTCAATGGTGTCGAACTGATACCATAGTTCTACGGCAAATTTTGAGATAATCTCTCCTACGATTTCCTCATGTTGGCTTCCCAAACAAGGTGTCTTCAAAATAATTTACAATATCATTTAGATCTTTATTGTGTCTGTAGTGTTCTCTTTGGGAATGCTCTGATATCTTCAATACATTTTTTATGACGACGACATATTTGTGTCAGAAAACTCTACCCACGCCTTATTTTCTAAATCATTTCAAAGCGTTTTGAAAGTGTGTTTGCCAGTCATAAGTCTGGAAAAAGTGGGAAGGGAATAATTGAAAACACAATCACTGTGCTGGGTTTTCACTGCTGTAAATTTTCCCGTGCAGAATTGTCATCACACTGGATTGTCTATGCTAAATCGTCCATGCTGAATTGTCATAGATTCTCAAAACTGCGATAAGCCACCCTAGAATTTTCTCTGGCTGGGTAAAGAATGTCATATATTTAGTGTTTCAGTGTTGAATATTAAGACAAGTTTCTTCCCTTGATCCCGATTAGTTGGCAAAGTCAGTTTTTTTTTTTTTTAGTTTTTTGTCGAAAGAGGAATGCTAGGCTACAAATCGCAATGTTACATAACCTCAATGGATTTCGATATCTTGTTTAAAAAAATTCAAGTTGGTTGATCATGTCGAAATAAAAAATTAAGCTTGTGTGCTATTGGCTAACATGAATCGTAGAAGTGAAATGGTAACAAATGAGAAAAGTATGATCAAGTATCAAAACTCTGTTGCTGCATTTCAGTCTAGCACTGTAGACAGGGACGGGCTTAAGTATTTTTACGGTTTGGTGCAAAAACAGCTTTGCGGCCCTCTAAAATGGAGTTTCCCAATCCCCAGTAACCGTGCTCACCAAATTTGTGTTAATACTCGAGAATGAATATCAAACTACTGTTTCATGGTCGCAAAAAAAGACCATTTGAGAATAAATTTGGGTAATAGTGCCTGCTGCCGAGCAGAAAATTTTCAATTATGCCCTTAAGCACTTGAAGACTGTTTGGGTTACAGAGCCATTCATCTACCCAAGGCCGCAACTAGATACTCTTTCAGCCGGGCAAGCATGCATTATGATTTATTTGTGTAACTTTGAATAATTTTAAAACAAGAGTTTACCACCTCCCTCTAGACTAGCATGTGGGCACAAGATCACCTACGTCCTTCTCTTGGTTTGAGGGAGGGAAGGTTCTGTGAAAACCCTAGTCCAGAGGGTTCAATGATTTTAGAGCTCTTGGATAGAATTTTGAGCTATTTGCTTTGTTAAGAACGTTAAAGTCAAAATGCAATCGAAGTATTTTATCCCATTTTGCAACCTGGTGAAACCCCACCCGTTTGCACCACCTGCCTAAGTCCTGCCCTATGTATAGACACTGATTTGGTCGTGGCTTGACATTGTTATGCCTAGATTTCCCGTGTTTGTTTTGTTTTTTTTATTTCATTGTGGTCTTGTTTATGTTCTGATTGCCATTATGACTGAAAAATGTAATAAGCGTGTAACAATTTTCTACAGGGTGGTTCAGAACTCATGGGCGAAATTTGGAATAGTGATGAAACACGTTTAAACAAGTGATTTTTCATTTAGTCGCAATGTCGAAAGTAATTTAGTCGTAATCCCTTCTCAGTCTAGCCAGTGCTGTAACTGAATGCATAAAACACTGGTTTTGGCACTTATCTTCATTTCTATCACAGATTGCAAAAGGGATGGAAAGATGGACATGCATTTTGTGTATGGTGCTGCACACAGATTGTTCCATAAGCCGAATGGCTGTACTAGAAGGGTTTTTTCCCCCATGCCAAATCGAAAAATCTTCCAGTATCTGTGCGAAATAGACTTGTTTGGTGTCTTCACACTCCTGACATCGCCATGTCTCCAGCATGCTACCGACGAAGGGTCCAGTTTCGCCATAGACACTTGTTGCAAGCGCTCAAAGGTTTTCTATTATCTGATTGGTAAACACTACAGTACAGTCTTTGGACTTCGCAGTAACTTACATAAAATGAAAGTCTGCCTTTCCCTGATTCATGAAATCAACCATCCATGGTAGAAAGATGCTTTCAATGACAGTGGTGTCTGACGTTATGACTATGCAGTAATCATAATGCTTGTCTAGAGGGAAGGGAAAAGGAAATCAAATGTCTAGACGTGTTTTAACACTCCTCAAAGTTTTACCAATGTGTTCCTGCATATGTGAAGATATTTTCAACATTGTCATCCCCATATTACGAAGCATATTACCATACAAGTCTTCTGTAACTTAGCATCTATCTGAAAAAAATGTTTGCACATTTTACATATAACTTTCTGCTGCGTGAGTACTCATGCGTAAATTATCTACTAATTATTACACACAATTTGTGACCGATACATTCTGTGCTGATATCATAAAATACATTGTTAAAATAAGCTGCTGCTCGTTTTTGTAAGAAAGTCAGCAGCATTTTTCGTTTTTTTTTTTTTTTTTTCATTTCAATCAGATTAGGTGCCATAAATGAGGGATATCAAAATATTTTGTATTGCTGCTATATTATTTTATCTGAAGATATATTTTAGAACATCTGAGTCATAACAGGCCATATTTTTAGCGGGAGAAATAGAGTTCCTAAATTTGTTTGTGTCAATGAATGTACTGCAGACATGCCAACTTTTAGGATCCGGAAATCAGGAAATTCTCTCAGAGGCGAGAGAGGATTAGAAGCATTTTCCCCCATAGCTGATCAGAACAATTTTTGTGAAAATACTCCAAGTTATTTATGCCCTCCACACTTGCTATAGGGGCAATCACCTCCTACTTGGTGAAAAAATTGTATTAAAGCATAGGCAAGAGAAGGGGGTGAACATCTGCACACCCCCCACCACCAACAAAATGTAGCATGTGTGAGAGCTGTTTTGGTGAACAAAGTGAAAACTCGCTCACACTTGGCAATGCTGTGCAGATGTACATAGTTTAGTATGCATAAATTTAATACGACACCAAATTCACAGCAACCATCAAAACGGGTGTGTGAGGTGTTTAAAACCTGTGGGTCTCGTCTTTCTTTGAGCATTGTGTCAGAAATTTTGGTTCCTGGATTATTTCTGTGGGTGCTTGAGCGTGCACAAGTTTATTTCTTGAATAAAACCATATCATGTGGTCGCCACAAACAACAAAAATCAACATACAAACAAGTGTTGTCCCCAGTTTACCAAAAAAGCGAAGAAAATCTTACAGTTGCTTCGACCTGTCAGTACATAAAGCCTTTTGTAATGGGGTTTTTTTCCTGGCAACCTACTGTAGAGAGATAACCACAGGAACCTTCTAGAGGCTAGGCACCTCCTTAACCTATGGGCACCCACAGTTACTGGTATAAAGCGCCATCAAAAAAAAACTTAAAGATCTAATTTTTTTACTATAATCACAGGAGGAATTGCAATTAATTCTGAAGAACAGGAGGAAAGATAAGAAAAATTTTGGGGGTCTCCTGTTTTTTCTTAATCAAAAGAGTTGGCCGGTCTGGTATTGTTTTTGTACTGTAATTTCCTGTTTATAATCTACACCTGCCAATTTCTGGTAGTTATCTTTATCGCCACTAATTAGATCATAAGCAACGATTGTCGATAAGTTGTTTTTTTTTAAACTATCAATGCCATCTGTTATCTTTGAAATGCATTTTTTATGGATTGTTTTTGAAAATATTTACGATATTTTAATGTATATAAATATAGCGCAATGCACAAAAATGTTCATCAATAATTCGCTAAAAGGAAAATTTACTGCTAGGAAAGTCCATTGACAAAGTGTCATAGTGAGTGAGCAGATGAGTTATTCATCAAGGAGTTTTTAAGTTAGTGGGAAAATATGCGCATTAGTGAGCAAGTGAACAAATGTGTCAGTGACTGAGGAGGTGAGAAAATGTGAGTGAGCAAATTATTGAGCAAGAAAGTTAGCAAATGAGTCATTTATATGGTCGCCCATCCGCCAACTGGTGGTTATTCGCTCACACATTTACTCACTTCCTCAATCATTGGTAGCAAACTGCTGTTGGTGAATTGTTTGTCATGATTATTTTCGTCTGTGAATTTTCTTAGTAAACTGTTAGTGGTGAATTTTCCGTGAATTATGTAATGCATGGCGGTCTATAATCTGCTCCTAGGAGTCCAGTTCTTTCTTGACGTACAATCTGCAGATTATAGACAGGAAATTTATGGTAGTTATTTCTGAGCGAATACTGTGTCATCACATTCGCAAAAAAACAATAAGTTGGGGCTTGCGATGCATAATGTATGAGTGTCGGTATACAAAATTGTCGTAAATGTCTTATTCATTCATTCATTTATTTCGTGTTGATGTGAGCATTATGTATTTTGAAGAACGAACTGGTGCCTTGTACGTGTTTCAAATTCACACAAGGGAGAGATCGTTGTAAATGTGGATTTTTTTTACCTTGAAATAATTATTTAATGTATTTGTAACACTATCCAAATATTGAATGTTGTCGAGTCTCCAAAGTTTGCGATTCAGGATAAATCTGAGGAACGAGCGAAAATTGTTCACAAGTTCATTCTCGAAATTGTTTCACTTGCTAAAATTCAAAAACGGAAATGCTCAAAAATCCACAATCTCACTTGTTCTATTTTATTCATCAATCTGATTTATAGTATATATTTACACGATGACTTTCATCACAGAATAGCGAGCAAAATACGAGTATATGAGTAAAAGTACTCTGTGCCAACTAAAGAAGTTTATGTCACTTTTTTTTTTTTGTTTCTTGTGCCAATGCATTATATAAATAAGTATACTGTTTTTTTTTAGTTTTTTCGGGATGTTTCACTGAACGTTATCTTGTTTTATACACTTGCCAAGCTTGATCATGCATGATTTCGGAAACAAAAACAGTCTCAATGTTGTGTAATGTATTACATTATATATGAAAAAATATTGATGTTTGCAGATGTATGTTCCTATATATATATTAAACGAGATTTTTTTTTTTCTATTATGATTGGGTATTACTCATATGCATATTAGTTTCTAAACTTGCGCTCATTTTATACATACATATCACTTAGTGGGCCAATTTATCATGACCACCAATATCCCACATAATGCATTGTACAACAGCCAGTGTGTTTAGATATTGTTCGAAAGGGTACTTGATGAAAATGTGCCGTTATTTGCCATCCAACGAAGCTTCTTTTACAAGTCTCTGCACTTTTTATTTAGCCTAACTGTTAACGAAACTATGAACATCTCTGTGAATTATACGAAGAACAATTGTCTGGATAAAGAAAGTTCCCCCACAGAGAAACATGTCGTTTCTGTCCAAAATTATCTTCGCTTGATGTCCAGACACGGCTGGATTAACCATTAAGCAAAATAAGCACGTGCTTAGGGCATCAAGAGAAAAGCGACACCACAAAAAAGTTATCAGATTGTATTTTTTTTTTGTTAATGTACAATTTTTTCCCCAGCATCAACCATTCGGTAGAAAATCCTCATAAGATCATGTTGGAAATTAAAATATCTTGAAATTCCTCTTTAGCACAAGATGAGAGGCATGTGCTATGACCGCAACAACAATATTGAAATCTCAAATTCAGAGAAACTAATAATATTGCAAACAAGAGTTCACGTTAAAGCAGAGTTTTTGGAAGATGTCGCAAAAATTCCATAAAGTAAGCCCAGAGTATTTTTATCAACATCATAGACTCCAGAAGCTTATGCTGGCAAGGGCTTAGGAGGCCCGTTACACCCCTCCAAAAGATGATTGAAAATATTAAAATATCGAAAGAAAATACCTTTGTATGTTATTAAATGAATTTCTGTTTACTTGAAAAATTACTCTGGAAAGGTCAATCCTGGGAGGCCCGGAAAGGCAAAGTGATTTTTCCGAGACCCCCCCCCCCCCACCTAAATATTACCTACCTTTTTATTTGCAAAGTTCTACCCAAATCTAATTGTCATGAGGATCTAATGTCTCTGCACCTAAGGCATGGCCGGGTGATCCTGTAACTTTGAGGAGGCACAGAGTAAGCCAAGTTTCAACAATAAGGACGAACTTAGAATGTGCAGATCTTTATGGATAATAAGATCGACTGTGTGTAGTTTGATCCACTGTAGAAGCAAAAGATAGAAATGCTACCAGATCTAGATTGCAAACAAACTCAAAAATGTATCAGAAGGAAAAGGTACCGAATGATGGTGATTAAACACAAATAAGGTACCTGTAGATATTATTGTGGCTATGCCAGTTCAGTGGTTCCTTCTGAAGCCGGTTCGGGAATTCTATAAAGCAGTCAATGGGAGAAAATATCTTGGAACGTTTTTAAAAGACTAGAAAGTTTCCGAACTTTTCTCTCTCTCATCGCCCCAAACTCAAGTGAACTAGGATCATGGCCCCCACATCCTGAAGCAGCCCCCCAACCAGATTTTCCTGGACCCCTTTATGATGAATTTATAGCGTGAAAAAACAAAAATGATGAAAATCATCCCGGGCCCCATGGGTGGAGCATTGTTAGCCCACATATTGTGGGGGGCATGCATAGGATCCTATGTTAAATAGCTTCTATCGCCCTCCCCCCCCCCCCCAAAAAATGGTCATATCTGCCACAATTTTTTTTTTTCAATTGATTCAATAATGCGGGAGAGGGGCACCGAATTACTTGTCGAAACCTTAGTATTAATAGCAGAGTGACATCATCTTCGGATAAGTCAGCATCTGCTAGTAATGCGAACTTTGGCCTTAATTAGGTTTCTGGCAGTGCCGTCTTAAGGCATGGGCCCACCCGGGCGCCTCAAGAGAAAAGGGGCCTCACAAAAGTGAGATCTGGTTGAAATTTTCAACAATTTGTCTGGTAGGGCCTCAGAAAAATCATTTTGCCCAGGGGCCCATGACGCTCTTAAGACGGTCCTGGTTTCTGGCTGTGTCAGTCCTGTTCAGTGCACACAAGCTCTGAGGAGAGGTAGGATTCATTGCCTTTGTAGCATAGTGGTCTATGCAGTAAATGAGAGGACGTGGGTTCGATTTCCCACAAAGGCGATTTAATTTCCTTTCCTGGATTTATCTTCGCATCAGCCAGCTGTCAAAACCTTCAGTCAATTGCACTTTGCATAATTAGCAGAGGTTTGTTTCATTGCACGTCAACATCTGAGGGCTAGTAGTGTTGCGAGCTGTTGCTGAGTTAGTCTATTGTGCAGTCCCGTTCAGCTTGAACATATTGAGCATTTTCTAAGTAAAGTTAGAGAAAACGTCTTGTCCTCTGCAGCTTTATATAGTAGCACTCACCTGGACAGTGAGAGGTTGGTGGTTCGATTCCTCCATGGGACTTTTTATTTCCAAAACTATCGTCTCTTGGTGTCCAGTCAGTTGTACTAATGAATAAACGCCAGAACTTTGCCACTGGACTTATCCCATTGCCGAGATCTCTTCCAGCCCAGCTTCGTGGCAGAGTCTGGAACACTCAGTCAGTTGCACTGCAGGCAGGGACACAACTAGATGCTTAGTCAGCCAGGGCAAGCTCACATTTTGGCACCCCCCCCCTCCTTGTAATGTTGAAGGAGAGGTTAAAGGGTGAAATGCATGTTCCCCCCCCCCCCCGGGTCTAATCCCCACTTGCTTCAGGCCTAGTTGCGGTAATGGCTGCAGGGGCTTTCAAGACAGTTCGTTCACACCCACTGGAAGCCAGCAGCTCTTTATCTATGAGTCATAAATCAAACTTGATTTGCAGAGGCTTCATAAATGAGTCGCACAAATCTACTAGCAGCCAGGGATTCCCCTTAGGTATGGGTCCTGACAGAAACTTGATTCCAGGGAGCTTCTGCGATGGGTTGTACCAAAACTCACAGTCGGTTATTCTTGAGATATTTACAAAGCCGCTGCAAATCAGGTCATAAGTCGTACAAATCCACTTGCAGGCAGGAATTCCTTTAACCATGGGTCACAACGTAAACTTGATTCGTAGCTGCTTCCGAGATTGGTCGTACAAAAACACCTTATAGTCAGGTATTCTTGAGCTATGGGCCACGACCTAAACTTGATTCACAGGAGCTTCCAAGATGGGTTGTATAAATGCACTAGCAGCCAGGGATTCCTTCAGTTATGGGTCGCAGCCCAAACTCGATTCATAGGGGGCTTTTGCGATGGGTCATGCAAACAGTCAGGGGATTCTAGAGCTACAGGTCCAGACAGAAACTTGATTTGTGGAGCCTTCTGAGATAAGTCGTACAAAACCACACTTAGTCAGGGATTGTTGAGCTATGGATCACGACCGTGACTTAATTTGCAGCAGCTTCATAGTCCTAAAAATCCACTAGTAGTGAGGGATTCCTTCAGCTATGGGTCACGACCCAAACTTGATTCACAGGTGCTTCATAGATGAGTAGTAAAAATCCACTTGCAGCTATGGAATTCCTTTGGCTGTAGGTCCTGACAGAAACTTGATTTGCAAGGGCTTCTGAGACGAGTTGTACAAAAACACACTTATAGTCGGGGATTCTTGAGCTATGGGTCACAACCATAACTTGATTTGCAGGAGCTCCCGAGATAGGTCATACAAATACACTAGCAGCCAGGGATTTCTTCATTTATGTCTCATGACCGAAACCTGATTTGCACGAGCTGCCTAGACGAGTCATACAAATCCACTTAGTCCTGTTATAAATACACCTATTGCATCACTTCGGAAAACAAACAGTCCCATGGATCGCAAAGCTAATCGTGTTAATTTTGGGTCTGGGCTGAAGGTGGTTAAGAACCCCTAGTATAATGTATGTACCAAGTTTCAATGAAATTCTCCCACCACAATGGGCTCTACATAGGTCCGAATAGGGTCAGTTTAATTATAGCCACACAGTACAAATAAAAGATAATGATAACACGAGAATGACCCAAATGCACAAGCTCAATAAAATACAATCAACGAAATATATAAATTCTTTTTATTTCCACGTAAATTAATTAAACATCGATCGATGAAACATTTTTTTTTCCTTCAAGAAAAAAAAAAAGAGCCAAGGAACGAATCTACGAAACGAAACAAGGCAGGTTTTAGCACAATATACAGTATACATAATTGTTAAATAAGCCACTCGCTATTCCCGTTTCTAAAACTGAAACGAAATACAATATTACATTTCGTCACCGAAACATATATTTCCATGATTCAAATTTCTAAAATATTCAAAATATGTTTGTCTTTTTTTTTTAAATAAAATTGCATTGACAAGAATACAACCGAATAATTTCTCAATAACAATGCAATAGACGAAACAGCATGAAAAATTGAGATTCACTGGCAACATGATTGATCACACAGACGCAACGTGAAGGAAGGATGTTATTGCTTTTCTATCATTTAATGCATTGTCTAAGTACATGAGCAATTCTCAGAATAAGCCTTATTGGTGCTCTAGATCAGTGTTCTTCAACAGACCAGAGCTAGTTTGTGGGAATTTCCTACGCGTCTGCGAAACAAAATTGACCAATCCATGTAGCCGCTACTGGTATTAGATTTATAACTAAAATGTTGGGTTTCTATAATTGTCTTAGCCACCCAGCAGGTCTGTGCATTATTATGTCTCCCATCTCCCATTTGTGTGTTTTTGCCGTTCCCCAAATTATGTCTCCTGTTTGTGTATTTTTTGCCATTCTTAAAATTATGTTTTTTTTTGCATTGTTCTCATGTAAACTTATTTGGGTGGGGGGGGGGGGGGAAATTAGAAAAGTGTTTTTTAAAATGTTGCTGTAATGGTAGTCGTTAAAACAGGATTCAACTGCATTATTTTCCTCAAATTATGTCTTCCGTTGGTACATTTTTTGCCGTTCCTCAATTTATTTCTCTCATGTCCAATGGTCCGCAGTTACATAAACAGGTTGAAGAACATTGCTCTAGATCTAATTATTCATAAATTCACAAACACCTTCATCATCACCCTGTCAGACTACATGACGAGGCCAGTAGCAAATGTGACTATAGAATTGAACGAGACCTGTAAGCAATGTCTTACAGCTAGGCGCAGATCCAGGGGGGATGTGAAAGGAGGGGCAACTTATTGCGTATATTTATAGGATACTCCTGTGTTATGCAAGACAGCAATTTTTAGCTCTTGGTAGGGGCGATTTCGATTCCTCTGGACCCACATTTGCTTGCAGCATATTAAGGTCATGTTGAATGTGGCAAGAACAAACTTCATCAAATAGTATAAATTCCTTGCATGGGAGATAAGAGTAGTTGTGGGATCTCATTACATTCGTCGTTTTTGTCAATTAGTTTTGAAATTAATGATTCTTCTTCATACCTTTGTTTCTATCATGGAAAGGTAATCGATTCTTTTGAATCAGGTGGGAGGAGCCTGGGAAATTTGCAAAACAAAGGATTTACGACGTGGAGAAGTCTGTTTTTCAATATGCTGAAGCATTAATCTAACTATAAATTTTTAGCAGAAGTTTAAGAATCTCGGAAAAATTATATTGAAGCAAAAATCCCAGTCTTTCCCCAGATTCACAATTTTTTTACCTTTTTTATGTTTATCCCCCTTCGAAGACGGACTCAACGACAAAAAGCAAAAACCCTCAACTGAATATGATCTAGCAATATTGGAATATTAAATAGAAGAAGCTTCTAGTAGGAAACTTTCATCAGACACGCGAGAAAAGATACATAATCAAGAGAACACTGTTCAGGATTCACTTCAGTACATGAGGAATCAGCGCAAATGTCAAAAATAAAAAACCATAGAGGGAAAATATACACATAAAAATATTATGTATGCATATATATATATTACATGTATCAAATTCTTTGCGATTCATGCACTCAAATAACAGACTCCAGCGATAGAAAAACCAACTGATAGCTTTTTCAACAATTACAA
Organism: Pholcus phalangioides; assembly: GCF_987345545.1. NCBI lineage: Eukaryota > Metazoa > Arthropoda > Arachnida > Araneae > Pholcidae > Pholcus > Pholcus phalangioides. The sequence goes on along the minus strand of NW_028301617.1, from coordinate 667,673 downwards.
AAATACATTCGAAATTCTTTGAGCTTCACTTTCCTCTTTTGTGTTTTCATGACAAATCACACTCAATACAATACAACTTACATTACAGTCGACAAACAGGACATTACACACACACACACACACATAACTCACAATTGTTTGTGCTCCTTTTTCATAGACGGACACAGCACCAATCTCTTTTTCTCTGGTATATTTATTTTTTTATCATTCTCTCTCTAAGGTAGACAATGCAAAATATCGAAAGCGATAATGGATTTTATTCCGCATAAACATCACAGAGATTTTCGAGAGCCACGTCATGTGACACAAAGACGTTCAAAATTTTAGAAAAAGTGGACTTGATTCATTCATAAATGTTATTGTCTCTGTAGTAAATGTACAGCTTCTTCAAGTTTTTGAATTTCAAAATTCAAACGCAAACTAATACAAGCATTTTCATGATTCCAAATATTATTGTGAATCAGTTAAGTAGATCATTTTTTGAAGTATTACAAAGGAGGTTAGAAGATTGTGGCATAAAGAGTCATGTGATCCAGGCAAACTTATTACTAAACATTTCACCCACACCTTGAATGAATGAAATGAACACCAGAGCTCTGACAGAGCTTATCCATTAACGAGACCTCCTCCAGCCTGATTTCATATCTACCAACTTTGGAGAATAAAAATTCAGGAGGTTTTCGCGCAGATCCAAATTTTGCACGAAAATAAATGTAAAAGGGATCTTTAAAACATTTTAGGGGTTTTTTCATAATAAGAGGGAAATTTTAGGGATATTTTCCCACTGCAAAATCCGTGACACCAAACAAGCCATCGCCAATCATGGCCAACTAGTAGGTTAAAGTCCTTGGGTTAAATTACTTCCGAAAAATCAAATCTCCACCGGGAGCAAAACGGGACATGGATTGATCGTGTTAATTTTGGATTTCGAAAGGGCGGATTGACGAATTTTGTGTCTCCCCAAAAATGATATATTTTTTGTGATTTGACAAAATGGTGACAGTTTGCAAAAACGCTTATGAAGGAGCAATTTTTTTTTTTTCCGGGTAAATTCTTAGGGAATAATTTGTTTCCCTAAATGTAGGGATTTTTTTTCCAATCACAGGCAAAATTCGGGAGATAAAATAATTTTTCTGGAGTCCGCGAGGTAGAGTAGAAATCCGGGAGACTTGGCAACTATGTGATTTCATGGCACAGTCTGGAAGAGACCAACATATTACAGCAAGCATTCTAACTGGTGCTAATAAGATCTCGGCTGTCTGGAGATCCCAAGGTTTCACCGGTGTTTGAGGAAACTGAGTTTCTCGAGGGATAGGGCAAATTCAAGACTGCCTCTGTCCCCGAATACATAGAGAAGAAATGAAAATATTTAAACATCAAGATTCCTAAAATTCAGAGAAAGAAGGTGATGAAGCTCAGCGGGATGCAGATCTCTGCTCTGATGAACACCAAATCTTCTGTTCTGTGGGTCCATCAATCAGATAACTCTACGCTTATTGTTCAATCACAATTTTTCTAGACCAGAGTTTTCCCAAACCTATTTGTTTCATTGCCTCTCTTATCAGATGTTGTTTCCACTCATCGTCCCTACTACTTAGCTTAGTAATGTTGTTTATGCCAATAATATACTACGTCCAAAAAAGTGCTGTTCTATAACCTCGTAGGGGGCAATATAGCACATTTCAGGAAAGAGTTCACAACGACGAATAAGGCTGAAGCAATACCCGACTAGTTAAAAAAAACATGTGATCAGGATGAAAAGTCACTCAGTTGTTGGAGAGGCTTTGACATTTAGTGTCTTTGTATAGCTAGCAATGGTTCTTCTAATTCAGTATAACCAGTAATACAAGTCGAGTGGCATAGTGGTAAGATGCTCGTCTACCATCATGAAGGTTGCTGTAACAGTCCCGGTTCAAACCACACGGAAGATATAGATAAAATATTTTCCCTAACAAACTTGAGGCGTTGAGGCGACCACCAATTGACAGCGCCTTCAATTCCAACCCATCTCATTAATGGCAGTAAATTGCAATATAATAGCGATATGGCTAGAGTTGGTGTTTGGTGAGTAATATAAGTCAGACATCTTTTGATGATGTTAACAACAGCAATGGGAAAACATCGACAAAAGCAAAAAAGAACTTGGAAGAGGAATGAACAATAGCCTGAGCCTCCGAATTCGGGGGGGGGGGGGCTCATGTTAGTTTTGAGTGACACTGGGGTCAAAGTTAGTTGGACTGATCAATTAGAAGTATGGTAGCTCTGCTTTTAGTTAAGTGCTCTACAATACTCTGTTGCTTGGTACAACTGACTAGTCTAGGAGTTCTCAAACTTTTTTCACCCACAGCACCCCTTCCTATTTAATGCTTACCCGCGAACTCTGTCGACTCCCCAGAGTTGTTTAACAACGAATCTCTTCTAAAACACCTTTGTCACGGTCACCGCTGCTGGCAAAGGTTGTATGTAAACCAGGGCACTGCGACGCACAGCTTGAGAACCCCCTGGACTAGTCGAAAATCAGACACTAACACAATGCAGCGCAAACGCCACCTGGCAGTCGAGTGGTTAGGGAACTTGCTTCTCACTGTGCAGGTCTGGGTTCGAATCCCGGTTCGGGCATGGATGTTTACTAACACTAACAAATTCCCTGGACGGATCATGCTGATCCCTTGGGAATCCGTGAGGATTACGTTATTAATTAAAAAAAAAAAAAACCTGACATCACCTTGAATACTAGAACAACTGAGACATCTCCACACAGGCGAGATCTAATCAACTCCAATAAAGATTATTGCCCCAGTTATGGACGAAACATACGGTAACAATTCACCTGGACCATGGATCTTCAGCCGAGATTATTCTAGTCCTGACACTGGCCTTGAAAAAAACCAACATTTCTTACATCTGAAAGACTTTCGTGCGTCATGGCAACGGAACACAAAATGGCAGTGTGTCTCTGCCATCAGTAAACATCACAAGCGTTTTAAGACATCTGGGGAAAGAAACAACAGTGGTTGGTTCGGAAGATTCAGTTCATTAATGCAGATGTGGGATTGCGATCATCAGAGACATGATAATTTTTACCCCCATAGTGTCATGTGTCAATCGATATTACGGATTCTTCAATTTACGTATATTTTAGAACATCTGAATGCTCGATAATTTTGCTTTACCCCTCAGCATATAACAACAAGCACTTGGATACAGAAAGCATATGTCCCAGAATAGCACAATCCTACAATGATGCTCGCAATCAATTTTTGTGTCCTCCCCTACAAAACATCAATCACTCTTAACCCAAGAAGGTACTCTCGCAGCCTGCATACTTAACCACTACTCCCCCCCCCCCCGAATGAATATACAAAAATTACATCAAATGCTATTCATACAGACCTGTTATTCAATATTGCTTATTATTATTATATTACTGAATAAAAACTACCCCATTTATATTTCAATAAAGAAAACTGCTTTATATCATCAGTTAAATCGTCATCAAGTAAAAACAGGTGATTGGAAAGAATGGTTTTAGAACCGCAAAAAAAAAAATCAATGGCATTTGATGCACAAAATTTCATTTACAAAAAAAAAAAATTATGATCTTCACTAAAATCACAGCATTTACTTATATTCCCAACTAGTGCCTATGATCGGGAATCATAAGTTTCATGATTGTGTCAAATATACTATAACATTGAATCAATATATAAAGTGTGTTCAAAATGTATCAGACCATAATATTTTGTGCCTGAACAAATGAAGAGCTAGGGAGGCGTGGTTTGGTGCACCTATATACATAATCGTAGTGCACATGCTTGAATTTTTACCTGTCTGCAGACCGTCGATGAGTGAGAAAGTGTAAGTGAGCACCGTTGTAGTTTCGTTTTTCACAAAAATGGCAGAAAAAACTTCAACAACGCCACTGTATTCAATTTTGTGTGAAGCTTGGTGATTCCCGAGTGGAAACAATCCGCATGATAAAACAGTTCTCCAAAGATAAAGAAATGGGCTGGCAACTTAATACCAAATTAAGTTGGTATTGTTAAGTTGTACCACACCTTTATAGGTGTAATACCACTGTTTGAAAGATGGCCACATATCAATGGAGAGTGAAGCATGTTCTGGTAGGCCTTCAACATCCAGAAATGAGATCGATATTGACTGAGTGAGGACTCTAGTGATGCAGCAGCATCGAATCACGATTACGGAACTTGCAGATGAAGCAAGAACTAGAACTGGATACGTTCGTTGCATTTTGACTGAGGACTTGTTCAGAAAATGCAAAGTCAAAATCATGATGACCGTCTTCTTTGACTCCAGTGGCATGGCATCATGAGTACGCACTGCATGGTACAGTTCAACCAAGATGTTGTGTGTCACAATTAAGCTCCATCGTGATTAATGCAGTAGCACTGTTCAAGGTTTTCCCTGCCATTTTGTGAAATGCGAAAATGTGACCCCGCTCACACTTCCTCACTCATCAGCAGTCTGCCGGCGACAGGCAGCATCTGCAGGTAGGGAAAACTTCAAGCATACACACTAGGATTGCCTACACATGTGCACTATAAACCATGCCTCCTTAGCTATATTGGTTCACATATGAGAAATAATGCTCAGACACACTTTGAACAAACCTTGTAACAATAAAACTGATTGCAAAGTGATTGAGAATGATCATCTCTACAAGACTGACATCCATTAAAAAAAACCAATGTTGTCTTGAAAATTTCTTTTTTCATAACATGCTATCGATTTTGTACATTTGATAGCGCTTTGTTACTAAATAAAACCTGGCAGTGGAGTCTCTCGATGGATTTTACCACTGCCTCCATCAAGACGACAAAACATTTTGAATCATCGGGCCCCACCTATAGCTGGCACTCAATGTGCTTTGAACCTTAGCTTTAAATCTTTGCTGAGCAAATGAGCCATACCAAAAGCTTTACAATAAAATACAAAGAGGCTTGACAAATCTGAGGCAGGGCCAATATAACCCATATACCTTCCATGATAATGAGATTTGGAACTATGATTTCCGTAAATTAACATGTAAATTAATAAGCTGTTACTTCTAGTCAGACATAGGGTCCCAGAACATTGCTTTGTCCGAGGTGTGGGGGCCATAATATTCAGACAGCCATGGCGACTACTAAATCCAGGTGTGATTAATAAACTAGTGTCAGATGACAACACAGAATTTTGGAATCCATGTCAACATGTTTATTACGAACATGGAAATAAGTCTTCCAGTGTAGAACAAGTTTTTAAAACATTATTTGGGACCGTTTTCTCAATGGAAAAAAAGTTCTTGGCAACTGAAAAAATTTAGCCGGTGCTCAATTTTCTTTTCCCCGATTTGTCAAACCTCAAAATACACAAAGAATAGATTTTTCGAATACCCTGATGAGCATCTAATTTATAAAACGATAGAAAATACAATCAAATCCTAATGTAAAAAAAAAAAAATTTAAGGGACAGACAGGCCCGTCATTTGGGGTAGGGGGGTGGGCAATTACCTCCTTCCCTCCAGCTTTAAAAAGTACAATAGAAATCGACAAACAAGGTGAAATATATATATATAAATTGAGTATATATTTTTTGCCGTTTCCCCCAGGAAAAAGTTGAAATGACAGGCCTGGGGAAAGAGAAAATGTTTTTTTTTTCTACGTGACTCGACTGTAACAATAAAAAGTCTCTCTCTTTGTTCCAAACTTTTCCAGAGCTATAACTCTTGTGGGCAATCAGTCGTGCTATGTTTTGTACTATAATTTACTTTTTTGCAAAGCCACCTATAAATACCTCAAGTGAGCAACGATTTAAATTGGGATACATTTTACAACAAATGTTTTTTAAGTAGATTGCGAGGGAGGAAAAATTATAATCACATCTGCGGTCAGTTTTATACCCTTTAAGTGGTTTTTAACATTTTCCTGATCCACATTCGAAATGTAGAACCCGAGATATTTCGGGGTGGCCAAAATAAAGTGAATAAAGTTTGACGAGGTATCTCGGGATTGCAGTTGTAAGAGATAACGGGGGGAAAGAAATTGATTTTGACAGAAACTACTACACAACACAGGAAGTTACATCGATCTTGATGAGGATTGGTGATGAAAGCCATTGTAACAAGAGCGGAAACATGTTGGGCAAAAGTTACAGCAATGTTGGTTCAGTGAGTGGATGCAAGCACTTTGAATGAAAGGGGCAACTCATACAAAAGATCAATAACTATTAATGAGAAAAATCATTAATCATCAAGCAATAATTTTTGCAATTTTAAAAATTTAGAGATCCTTCACTCTCGAGAATTCCACCTGATGGCGAGGCAGGACCACAGTCCAGCTGATGTTAAATAGAACCCACACCGACTTTGCAACTTAAAATAATTCCTCAATGATTGAAAGAGAGGTTCTCGGGACAAAGGGGCATCACCTGAGTCTCTTCGCCTGATGATATACTCCCACTTTCTTTCTTTCAAATCGAGCAGTCTCCAGTCTATCGCCATGAGCAATTTACTACCAAGTGAATTGTGCCAGAAATGTGTGTATACCTCAGTCTGCGCATGTATCTAGACTCTTTCATGAATATTTAATACTGCCATTTATATTCAAATTGTGAGTTAAGTGTGACAATTTAATATTTGTACCATTTTAGGTCTGTTGCTCTCTGTGGCTAGACTTTGACAGGGAGATCAGCTCACACTGGTACTTCTAAGTTGAGAACCATGTGTGTGGAAAACCAATTTTAGCTCACCACAACTGTGCTGTCTCTGGGGGTGTGAACCTGGATCCTCGCGATACGAGTATGTAATCATGTAAACGAAACTGCACAATGTTGATGTTATCTATTTGAGAAAAATTAACTTGCACCAATGACAGTCTTTTACTCTCTGAGAACCTCTCTTTCGATTGACAAGACCGCAAAAACTTCAGCAATTACTTAAGTCCCTTCAACTAAAAATGGGAAGACAATATTGCTCCCTTCACCTTCCCTCACATCCACTTCTGATTTCCTTGCAACCCCAGGCAATCATTACAAATCCTCGTGAAGAGACACACACATGGTATACCATCACTATTCCGGCAATGATACTGATTTACACTACAGCCATTTGCAGTCAATTAACACTTCTCTGTTATGGGCAATCCCACACAAGCCTATCACATTGCAGAATCGACTTTCAAATTTGATATATTGATGATTCGTAATGAATTAATCTGATTTTGGGATGAAGATAAATTAAATCTCGCTAATATGAACGAGAAACAAAAAAAAGCAAGCGTTATACAAAAAAAACTACACTATTTGCGATATACACCCCATGTTAATGATGATTAATGAAGGTTGGAGAAATGAAGAAAAAAAAAACAAACGAGTTGGACTAACCAGCAGGCCAACCATCACACCAGAATTAAAAACTATACAGGGATGAGTTTCACTGCACTTCACTAAAATAAAAAACAACGGAAAAGCCAAATACAAAATGTTCCGATAGAATTATACACAAACGGAAAACACAACTTAGATACAGAAACCATAAAGTTTTTGATGGACAACTGAATATTTCTTGTTTTTACTTTGACAACATGCTGTTTTGAAAGTTATCATCCACCCCACAATGATCCTTCCATTTATATGATGGATGGCCTTGAAAAAAAAACACAAAATTCTCTGCAGATACCTTGCAATTTCACATTATCTTGGCAAATGAATTATCTGATTCAAAAAACCGAGGGAAAGAAAAAAAAATCTGATCATCACAGGTGACAGACCACGTGATTGTCAGTATAGCGCCACCACCAATCGATGCGATTCCAACAGAACCATTAAAACGAACTCTCACTTCGGATATTTAAAAGTTCTTCCTTTTCCCGTCGGTCAAACTGAGTACGATGACTACAACAGCAACATCGCGGGAGGGACAAAAAGAATTCTGTTGGGGTGATAATCGCTACGTAGCAAAATCTACTTTGTCCCAATTCATGATGGGCGGACTTCTGAAGTCCATGTCATCAAGGGAAAACATATCAAACATGTCCACGTTAGGCAGCATGTTGGACAACAGGGGATCGCCGCCGCATCCTGTAGAGTTTGAAGTCGAAGAGCCGGGTTGGTTGTCCAGGGAAGAGAAATTGTTGAGCCAGTCAGTCAGGTCCATGTCCACATCCATCGGCTTATCACAGGACAGATCCTCGGAGAGTTGGTTCTGGTTCATCATATTTTCAAATTCCGAAGAGGTGAGATGGTTCGCTTCTTTGGACGACATACTGCCACTACCCTGAGAAGCGAGATTCATGTTCTGTTGGTTTTGGTCTAGCATACCAAGATCCATGGACTCCAGGTCGTGTAGATCCAGTTGGAAGTCGAAATTAAGTGACAGATCCGGAGCGCTTTCTTGCAGCATCGATGAAGGCGGCAAAGGATTCTGAGTAGAGGATGAAGGAGGAGAAATTGGGGAAATCTGCAGCTGGGATGTCGACGAAGTATTCAGAGATAATTCTGGCCTCTTTGTAGCAGTTGCAGGAATTGTTCTCGAAGCAGGCATCTGCGGCATCGTCGGCAAGGATGCAACAGGAAAAGTAGGTGCAGCTTTTGAAACGGATGCCTCCGGTGTATTTGGTGTTGACGGTACTTGGGCAGCACTCGGCGGCAGTTCTGCAATATGAAAATCAAAAAACTAATATAGCGTGTTTTTTACATTACACACACAGTTATTTATTTCATATAATTCACTTCTTTTGACCTCAACGATAAATTAAAATTTTTTTCACACATACTTAAAGACTCAATGCACAAAAACACAAACCTCCGTTTTTTATGAGTATTTCCAAAACATCATCGAGAGCTTGGCTTTTCACAGTTTTCTTATTATTACGCTGCTTATTGGCATTAGCTGGTTTCTGATCCTTTGAATAAATGAAAACGAGTCTGGATTATATTTACAATATATAATCTTGGCCATCCTGCCACAGAGCTTATTTTTTTAAAAACATAATTTTGCAGTTTTTGGTGCCTGCATTAATTTTTGATTCACAAAAAACACATTTGTTAAGAAATTGACTAAGAAATGTACAACACAATGTTCGGGTTTCAACTGATTGTTAGCAGTTCAATTGATCAGAATTGGTCCTAATCATTTAGTTCAAGTATTTCGTACCAAATAAAATCGAGGCTCATTAAGACAAAGTAAAAGAGAAACAGAAAATATTTCATACCAAACATCAAAACAGCCATTTGATTATGTTCAATGTGGAAAATATTTAATTTGTAAAGTGCACGCCACTTATTGCGATCAAATTGGGACTAGGGGTGGGGGGGCTACCATTCAGGCCCGTCATTTTAATTTTTTCCAGAGGGGGGGGGGGGGGTAGACAAAGAACATGTATACGTAATATATTTTACATTGTTTGTCTATTTCTTTTGTATTTTTCATTGACAGGAGGGAGGAAGTTGCCCCCTCAAATGACCGGCCTGCTACTATCTTCTAATGCTTATAAATAGAGCCCGGATTATAAGCACTAATAACAGTTAAATATGCACTAAAAATTAAAATAAATCTTCATTCGAAAATGCCGAGATGACAAAATCAAAAATGTCTGCAAAAAATGGAAAAAAATTCATTTAATAATGCTAAAGTATGGGACTAAAAATAAGAAATACAGTGAAACCTGTATGAAATAGAACATCAAGGGACTGAAATAATATTCAGTTTTAGACAGATTTTATAAAGGTGCAAATCAAAGCATTAATCATTGAACAGACTATATTTTGATTCCGTTTAAGACAGGTTTCCGTCTTAGAAAGGTTTCACTGTATATGTAAAAATGGAAAAAATATGCATTCAAGTTCATAAAAATTGTTAAAATATGCAAAGTTCCTGAAAATTGTTAAAATATGCATTTAAGAATGTTAAAGTATGCATAAAATAAAAAGTATGCTCTAAACATTTTTCAATATGCCCCATGGAAATCCTGAAATGTTAATGTAAATGAATTAAATGAAAGAAAAATGCATTAAATGAAAGAAAAATGCATTAAATGAAAGAAAAATGCATTAAATGAAAGAAAAATGCATTAAATGAAAGAAAAATGCATTTAAAAATGTGGAAGCTTCCCTAAAGATGGAACATATGTAAAAAAATGGGGGGACCTCGAATTTTTAAAAATGCAGGAAGTTGAAATTCAGCAAAATGAAAAGAAAAATTTACAAAAATATGCATATCAAAGTATTGAACTATGCCCTAAGAGAAAAGAGAAGAAAAATATGCAGTAAAACTAAAAAAAAATATGTGCAAGAAATTAGAAAACATCCATTTAGCAGCGCAACAATATGCATTTAAAAATGCCTAAAATGGTGAAATATTTTCTTGATAAAATTAAATTTTATTAAAGATAAAAATAATTTTGAAAATATTAGTAAAATTTGAATTAATTAAAAAAAATGCTAGAAATATGAACTTGTTCTAAAATTTCTGTGATTTTATGCATTTATATGCAGTAACTATAAAAAGTGCTAAAATATGCAATTGCATTTTATCCAGACTCTACTCATAAATAATTAGCAAAGAGACATGGATAATCCGCGCTGTTCATGGAGAAAAGGGAAATTTTGGCACCAGGTCAAAGCTTGATGCTTGAACAAACATCATTTTCGCTCCTTGTTACAAGGAGCGAAAAGAACCACCCACTGAGATTTGGATGACGGTATTTTACACTCGCAATGGCATTACGTTTATGAATTTTTTTTTTTAATTTTGAAAAATAAATGCAATAAATCACAAAAACACGAAATACTTTCATTTTATTATACGAACAGTAATTTTTCTTGTGGAATAAAAGGGTGATTGACATTTTCGGTTGCCAAATAAGGAATTCATCCAACATTTTATGATTGATCGAACTCAATTTTAAATTCACGTTAAAATTTTCTCACAGGGAGAAAAACTGTAAACTGCTACAGATGGTAGTCCAGAATATAGGTATTACGTCGAAAAAAATATGAGTGAAGATGAGGTATGATTTGTTTTCAGAACTGTTGACCTAGATTAATCTCAATCCGTGATCGAGCAATAATATTGCATTACAGAAAACCAAATAATTTTAACTGACCACTGCAAAAAATTATATGTACATTGGGGGGATAATCAAAGATGTGGGGAAGCAAACATAATTCAAATTATTCCACGCTTTTACAGGGATCAAGGTACATTTTTTTTTGCAATTTCGCTGAATGATCATGCTTAAATATCATTATTAGGGTTAAGATTTAGGAATATGTCCCATAAAAAATACATTTATGCCCAAAAAAACCTAAAAATATGCTCTCATATTTCTGAAGAAGGGCGATAGGACAAAAAAGGTTGGGAAACTATGGTCTGAAGCATAATTCTCAAATGATCGGTATGGGGTTCTCTTTTAACCAATATACAAATACAAATACAACGCCACAACAGGCAAATTGCCCAACGAGGTGGCTGACTTAAGAACATCATGGATCCCCGAGCCATTTTTTGGAGGCCCTACCTACTACTGCTACACCACACATGCACCCCCCCCCCCCGCGGAACCCCCCAACGAATCGGTACATGCGGGAATGTGCGTGTACGTGTAGTGAAACCTGACGTGAAGTTTTTTGTTTCTCTGTAATGCTTGTTATGTGTAGTACTGCCATCTGCCACCAGTTTTTCTAACTATGAGTGAAATGTCATGATTGAATGATTTATCGTTGTAGGACTGTTGCTCTCTGTGGCGAGACTTTTTAACGGGGAGATCGGCTCGCATTTGCGCCTTGAAGTTGGGAACCACAGAAAACCAACTTCAGCCGACTACGTGGAGCAATCACTAAAAACAGATCCTTATTTATCTCTTGGATTAATTCTTTATAAGCATTAGAAGATGGTAGGCTCCACAGGGTTTTTGATAACAAAATAATGGTCAATAACTATATCCGAAAAAAAGCCCAACAGTTGATACGATATGATCATATGTCCCATTTTGTTGAATGGGATGTATGAAAACAGCAAAGTCTATTTTCTCTTTCCCCTCCATAACTGATTTCAAAATATTGAATTGTACGGTCATTTTTTTTTTTTTATTCGAAAAATGTGAGGAGTTGGAATAGAATTATTTAATGTGTATCACAAGCAATAGTACTTTTTTATATGTACAATAAGTTTCGTGAATCTTTGAAAATCTTCTGGCCAAGGAACTGTGAACATCAGTGGAAAAAAATGAAGAATTGAAGGAGGAAAGTTTTCACCTATACATGCCTTTACTATAAGGAAGCCATTGCAAAAGCAGCGCTACACACATACATGGATCATAGCAACTATTTTGGTTTGATTAAGGGGCATTGTGAACCAAGAATAGAAATTTTTGTCAATAAGGGAGTCTTCTGACTTAAAACAAACTTGACAAACCTTAACAAACTTGAGGCGACCACTAATAGACAGCACCTTCATTTCCAACCCATCTCATTAATGGCAGTAAATTGCAATAAAGCGATATGGCCAGAGTTGGTGTTTGGTGAAGTAGTATCATAACATGGGAAAAAAATTGTGCCAAAAAAAAGAAATTTTCCCGAAGAAAAATGACTAAAATACTGATTCTTTTGACCTTGAATAGTGACCCTTTCATGTTGGCAGATATGCTGCTCTAAATTCCAAACATTTTGGGCTGCTCTCAGCCTGCAATTTATTAACTACAGAAAGAAAATTTTAGACAGCAATAAAAGAATTTTAGTCGCCATGGCAACCTGACACGTATGATTTGTCCAGCCTGGCTATAGAGATAAATTTACATTGTCTTGCAGATTGATAACTTATCAGGGGGGATAAATCTGGTTAAACCTTATAGCTTCAATATATGCAAAAAGAAAAAACTTTTAACAGAGAAAAATTGATAACATAAAGCAAAGTGCTGATAACTATAAAAATTTTTCCCATGTTGGTACGTTCCATACTTTGCGAAAAGTGAGAACAATACCTAAATGTTAACATAATCCACAATTCTAATAAGAGGGGTCGACTATAGTAAGCAATTTCATCTTAACAAGGTTTGCGATCCGTCAAATACAAATTGAAAAGATATGCAAATATTCATAAGCCAATTTCATACAATATTTCCAGCAGAAAATACAAATACAGAGGGAGAGGAAGGAAAAAATTTCACATAAAAGTAAACATATTCTCTTAACATACCTGTTTGCTTTTAACTATGTGTTTCGTGGCCTCCACATAGTCAGGCGGCAGTTTATTGTTCAACTTATTGTTGGCAGTTTCCACAGGTTTTGTGGCAGTTTCCATAGGTTTCGCAGCAGCTACAACAGCAGAAAAATTTGGCAGCGATGATGTCCTGGAACAGAATTAAAACTCGTTGATTATTTATTATAGTACATTCAGGTAATATTGAATAACAGTTTTATTCTTTTCAATTGTTCCAATTTGAAACATAGTACAAACTTGAAATTTGTATTCCTATAAAATTTTCATTCTTGTCTTTGCATTGACAAGTGTATTGTATTGAAAAATAGATATTATAACTAAGAAAAAATTGCATTAAAATTGCGGTAATATGGCATACAGAATTCAAATGAAAATTCATTTAAATTGATCAAAAACAAGATTTAATGAACCTATAAGGATAAAGATAGAGAGAGAGTGAGTGAGTGAGTGAGTGAGTGAGTGAGTGAGTGAGTGAGTGAGTGTATGTTTTTTGTGGTTGATGATGCTGAGGTATCAGTCTATATACAAGAGCCAAATGCAATCTTCTTATTTTGCTCCAAAACAGTCGAAGTGGACCCACAGAGAACAGGTCACACATTATTTTTATACCTTTCCTCTTCTATCTTCCTAAACTTTCCATCTTGAAGAGATATTCCAGCCCAACTCAGATAATACTTGTAGACTCTCACTAATCTGGCTCAGACCGGGATGTGCAGGATTATTGAAATCCCCACATTACTGGATGCTAATTTTTTAAATTAGCCCCATTTGAATAATACAGTAGGCACGCGTATCGAAATCATTGATAATGTTATCATTCGGATATTGATACGACTTTTGCAAAGTACGGAACGGACCAGTAGCATAACATGCCCGAGTGGCATGGTGGTAAAATGCTCGTCTACCACCGTGAAGGTTGCTGTCCACGGTCCCGGGTTTGAACCCGAAGGAGGATATAGATAAGATATTTTCCTTAACAAACTTGAGGCGACTACTAATAGACAGCATCTTCATTTCCAACCCATCTCATTAATGGCAGTAAATTGCAATAAAGCGATATGGCCAGAGTTGGTGTTTGGTGAAGTAGTATCATAACATGGGAAAAAAATTGTGCCAAAAAAAAGAAATTTTCCCGAAGAAAAATGACTAAAATACTGATTCTTTTGACCTTGAATAGTGACCCTTTCATGTTGGCAGATATGCTGCTCTAAATTCCAAACATTTTGGGCTGCTCTCAGCCTGCAATTTATTAACTACAGAAAGAAAATTTTAGACAGCAATAAAAGAATTTTAGTCGCCATGGCAACCTGACACGTATGATTTGTCCAGCCTGGCTATAGAGATAAATTTGGGGAACTTGGAAGGGGAGGGGGGAATAAAAAATTCCCTTACTGGGTCATTTAGAGATTTAATAATAATAACGTGATCAGCACGTATTTCCCAAGAGATCGTTTTGATCTGTCCAGGGAATTTGTTAGTGTTAGTAGACATCCATGCCCGACCCGGGATTCGAACCCAGACCTGCACAGTCAGAAGCTAGCTCCCTAACCACTGAACTGCCAGGCGGTGTAACATAATTTTGAACTTTCAACTATAAAATACAAACAAGTAAAATCTCAGAAACCAAATTATGTTAATGTAATACGGCAAGAAGACAATCTTATGAAGGGGAAAAAGTGTGACATGAAAAAAATCATACCGTTTATCCAAAGAGAGGTAAATTTTAGCAAAACATTAGTTTTATGACATTAAATAAAACCTGATCAGCTAAAATATTTCAACTTGGATTTCATAAGTTAGCACATAGGATGCAGCAATAATATAGACAACTTACAAGACTAATCTATGTGTCCCAAATCCATTTGGCAGCGAGTTTGCTCTGGGCTTCTCTGCATTAGTCTGGTAGGTCCCAGGTTGGCAGAGGACTATAGGCTGTATATTAGCCAGTCGTGAAAGAGTCTGCTGATTCAAGGCGGCGGCTGTTGCTCCAGTGGTGGATGATGGAACGGCATTCACTCGACCATTTGTTTGTTGCTGGTTATGGATGAAGGCGGCAAGATTTGCTTTGACTGCGGCAGAAACTGCAGAAGGATTCGTTGGAAAAACTGCATTCGCACTGCCTGAAAAGAGAAAAAAAAATGGATTATGATTTACTTTACAGCTCTGAAAAATTACACTGGCCTACAAGGTTTTTCTAACAGGGAAAAATTCAGCTGTTCTTAATTTTTGGGTGCAGATTCCAGATCCAACCTTAAAAAATGGCCATCACATCTAGTTTTTTGTTCTTATGGTATTTAAAATTTTTAATATCTTTCAAAATTTACATATTTAGGCTATATACGTGTGAAATGATGCTAGAAATCATATATATTTCCATTTTTTTCCCATCTAAAACTTCAGGAATGGCAACACACACAATGATTTTATATCTAATTGTATAACCAGATTTTATATTTACAAAAATATTCTAAATTAATTGAAAGATAAATACAAGCTTTATACTTTATAAATTTTATGAGAAAATAATGCCCATTATCTATATTTTCAAGATGTGTAAGTTTCCATAGCGTTAGTGTATTTCAAAAAATGGCCATCATGCATACATAAGAAACTGTATGTAATGGAGATTTTTTACATTCATATTTGAATTCAGCAACCCAAAATTTGTCTAAAACATATATATTTCCACTCATGTTATGAAAAAAAAGTAAAAAATTGTTGACCATCATTATCAGAGATTACTCTTTTTTACAGAAAAAAATTAAACGAACCAGACTGTTGGAGTTGTTGCAGTAGATGCTGCTGCTGGAGCTTCTGCTGCAGGTGCTGCTGCAACTTCTGTAGCGCTTTGGTGTCTATGTTACTAACTTGTGGTAATGTAGTGACTACAGAGGTCACTGGAACTTGCTGCAGATGCGCTGTAGCAACTGACACTGGTTGGGAAACCAACAGCGTCTGTGATGGTCGTTGAACTTGCTGCTGTTGTTGCTGCTGCTGTTTTTGTTGCAGCCATTGATGTTGCTGCAGCTTCAACTGAGACCTGAGAGTAAAGTTGAAAATGTTTTGAAATAGAAAATTCAACTCGTAGGAAAAAAAATAAGACAGATTTGGAACGCAGATGAATATAGACCAGTGATTCTGTGCAAAGGTGTGCAGTGACACCCTAAGAAATAGTGAGAACAGTGACCAGTACTGCACAATGCCAGGGATAAAATTTAAGGAAACGAAAATATGATTTTTGTACATCCGATCAAATAAGAGAACATCATATGGAATGGGACCAAAACTTTGTTCTATACAGAGGCCATTATAAACTGGTTCACAATAGCAAGGTTTGACTGTTTTTTTAATGCAGTCCACAGCGCTTAATGTGATCACATCAGGATTCTGGGTTTGATAACAATAACCTAATGATATGTATATCCAATAAGACCAGATGTATCCTGCCTTACATCTTTTACAGATTTCAAGGCGTTTATATGTACAATCGAATCCTGTTATAACAAACTCCAAGAGACCTGAGAAATCACTTCGTTATAATGAAATTTCAGGTTGTTTGCATTGTTCCTATGTAAACTTATTTGAGGGATTAGAAAAGTGTTCGTTAAAATGAGATTTTTGCTATAATGGTATTCGTTAAAATGAGATTTTTGCTATAACGGTATTCGTTAAAATGAGATTTTTGCTATGATGGTATTCCTTAAAATGAGATTTTTGCTATAACGGTATTCGTTAAAATGGAATTCGACTGTATATCCGGAAAAAGTCCTGTTTGCAAGTGCGGTGACTATAAATCCTGTTTGGTTGGGCGAGTTGTATGGTAAATGGCAATTGGTAAAAAGGACAATTCTTTTTTCTGCCACATAATGGATTGCAAAATGTTCAATCTTTCTTGTTTGTTGTTGTTTTTTAGTCTATTCTAAAACTGGACTTTTTTTGTACTTTGAGCTAAAATCCTACATTTTTGTTATCCATCCATTGTGAGGCGTTAGATCCTTCAAGTCACATTTCAGATATCACTCAAAAAAATATTTACCTTTGCAGTTCCCGCTGCAATTCCTCAATCCTCTTTTGCTGTTGCTTGACAATGTCCTCATTCAGAGCTGACTCTGCTGTAGTGTTCACAGAGTTCTCCGCATGCGGCGGAGAAGGTACCTCGACATCCATGGGAGCAACCGACGAAGGACGAGACACCACCAGCTGACTCTGCATCGGCATGGTGTTATACACAACTAAGGATCCATTCTCTGACAACGTCGCTGGAGCTCCATTGATAGAAGATGTATCCACCGCCATAACAGAGGCAACTGGTTCAGACTTTACAGTTAGAGATGGGAGTGCGTCTAAGATGATTCCATTGAAACCTATGGGTATTGTGCTACTGTCTGTCATCATTGATGCAGTTTCTTGTATTATGGATGATTTTCTGCCCCCGTTGCTCACCATTTCTGAGTAAGGCTTTAACCGCTCAATCAGTTGCGGCTTTGAGCCAGACACTGGTAAATTTCTTTTCTTCAATTCCGCTTTAAGATCGCTCACTGAAACAAGAAATTTTACTATTATAAAAACTTGAATTTAAATGAGTAATAATCCTTTGCCTCTAATACTAATACAATAATGAAGAAAACAACAATAAAGGCAAATACTGTATTCCCCCCCCCCCCCCCGCATTAACCAGCCTACCAGGAAACAGTGAAGGAGACATGCATGCCAGGATTATCCGCATTTTCCAGAATACCAAGAAATTCGAGTCACAGATTCTGGGAAATTCTTTATCCTAAAAATTAATGCAATAGAGCATGTTGTCCTTTGGTTGGCTAGTAAAATTTTGGTTGTATCAGTCAGAAGTTCCTTTTAATATAGATATACAATGAACTGTGTCATCATTAGGTTGGCTAGTAAATTTTCAGTCGAGTTTTTTTATAGACTAAATAGACTGAGCACATTCTGTGATCCTTATTAAACCGTGCTTTTCCTGGCATGCTGATAAAGGACCAGATTCCAACATGCACAAAGCCGGTGCTCCTCGAGTTTTATGGTATGCGGTTAATATGGGGAAATACTGTAACAAGAAAAAAATTTCCTAACATGTTTCAAACACTTTATATTGCCAACTTCAAATATACCGCTGACCAGGGATACTGCTTGGAATTTTGTACCAGGTATTAAACTTCTATTTCACCACACATACCAACTCTGGCCGCATTGCTATACTGAAATTTCCTGCCATTAATGAATTTGGTTGGAAATGAAGGCTCCATCGATCAGTGGTCACCTCAAACTCATTGGGGAAAATATCTATATTCCTTCCTGGGTTTGAACCTGGAACCGTGACAGAAATTTTCATAGCGGTTAACAAACATCTTACAACCATGCCACTCAAGTGCATATTAAACTTCTAGTTGCCGAGAAAGAAGTATGTTTGCTCATGTCAGACTCGCTACGGTTAGAATGAAGCTCAATACCTGTATGAAAGTCTCAAAACACCATTCTAATTGGTCGCTTGTGAAATCAACTTAAAATTTCTATTTGAAATGAAACTAAGCTAAAGCAATGTGATGTGATTGGTAGCGTTGATTTTCTATCATTGATATTTTTGAAAGCCTGATCACATTACCATGGCTTAATTTTATTTTGAGTGTGAATCAGAAGAAAATTTGAATAGACCAATCAACAGCACATTTCCAAAAGCAACAAATCAAAATGGTGCTTTGTACTTACATGCTTGTGAAACTCGACTGCTTTTACAAGGGGACACCAGTATCGATTGGTAAGGGGCAATGCAAGGTTATGGTGTCGCAGGGAATTTTTCTCTAATAGGGTTGTCAATAAATGGAATAGCTTACCCCCGGAGGTAGTAAATTTTAACACAATTGACACATTCAAAAAGAAGTATGATAAACATGTTGGGGTAAATCGAGAAGCTATTCATACTTAGAATAAGACAACCATAAGTATTCTTTATGGGCATTGTATAATATTTTATCATGTGTATATATATATATTGTTTATAATGTTTCTAATTACATTTTTAATTGGGTTGCTTTATTTTTGAAATATATGGCATCCATATTTGCTATGGGCATCTTTTTCATCCACTTCGTTGGGCATTTTGCCTGTTGTGGTGTTGTATTTGTATTTGTATGCAGGCAGGCATTTTGATCCATTCTGGTCAACACGTTTTTGACTTGTATGTAAAGTTTCTCAGATGAGTAACCAGGAGTTAAAATTTGTTAACCAACACAAATGGGATTTCAGACAGAATGATTTTGTAGTTATGTGCATATTTCTCTAAAGATGGCACCCATAGGGTGCCAAAACTTGTTAAAAAATTTGTGGCTTTTACTCATCATTTGCCTTCATTGTTGACTTTAATTTTCTAATAAAAATGTTAATGTTTATTTTTTAGACAAAAATGCCCTTAAATTGCTTTCGATAAAATTCCCAAAAAAATTAAGCACGGTAATATTCAAAAAACAAGAACTAATTTTTTTACTGACCTTTTAAATCTTCAAGTTTGGACCAACATTTCGGAGGGAGAACAACTGGAGGATCCTGTGTCTGGTCCCTTGAAGAGTGGCCATTAGATGGATTTTGATCACTGGAAGATTTCTGAAACAACAAAATAGAGTGTATAACAGCAGTCATTTTAGCTACTCGTATTGTATTAAGAAAAGGATGACACAAAAGAAAGTAACAGAAAAATCCCCTCAGCCTACCACAACAAAATCGCATGGTTCAGTGCCATATCAACTAGCTCTATCCTCTCTCACCACCTTCATACTACAGTTATATACCTCAGCTATCAAAAATAATTTGCTCCAGAATAACGTTTGTTAGCCGAAACATGATTTTCTAAAGGTTTCTATAGAAAATTGTTTGATTCATTCCAGGTAATGCCCAAAATTTAAAGATAAGATTTAAAAAAAACACACCAAGGAGTGCAATAACAAAAGACAAAAACTAGTCTAAGGCTAAAATGAATTGGATAAATGAGAATTTATAGGAAGATCAGATACTGAAGATCTTGTCATTTTACACCATGTACATGACCAATACCATCTACTAAAGCTGGTGTTGGCACAACCCAGTCAATGTGTGTGTTGTGTTCCCAACCATTTGTGATTTTGTCAGCTCCTTTCTGTGTCTAATACATGCAGATGGAAAAAACATAAGCTTCTAGAATGTAGACTATCCAGTTTGATGCCGAGTTATGCATTGAAAGTGAGCTCTGAAAACATAGGCTCCTTTTTTTTCAATGTGTTTTGTATCAGTTGAATCTATCATTTTACTTCAAATTGTTCAATAACCAACTTTCAAAAATAGAAGAAGAGATACATTTGGAAAAATATTACGAGGTGGAAAATAAGTTAGAGATTGAGTGGCAGTAATTCGGTTGACCACTGGCAATAAAATTCAGCTCACAACGCAGTTGTTTTATATTAGAATGTGTGTCCGTATCGTTGAAAATATTCTTCAGCCAAATCGACAGTGCCGTAGCTAGCCATTCCCATGCCCTGTGCAAGAATTTTAATTTAGGCCCATTCTGGGACCCCCCCCCCCCCTCTTTCCAAGTGGGCCCTGTGCAGGTGCATCTGTTGCACCTGCCTAGTTATGGCTTGTGAATTGGTATTTGATAGTCGAGGCAGAAAGTAGCAGAAAATTTTGTAAGCTGAGGTATCACCACAGTATGTGCAGAGGCCACAGATGAGTATAATCATGCCATAGAGGCTACAGTAGTATCTGCTGTCACAAGCAGCATTTGAGATCACTAGCAGGACCCTAGTCTAGTATTTTTCACTGGGGTCTCTCTGTATTGAATTTACAGTATAAAAACCCAAAAATAATAAGATTTGTCTCAGGCCTCACCCTTGTGGGGACCATGGTTGAAAGTGATTTTTTTTACATATGAAGGGCTTGCAGCAAGAAAGGGGTTAACTTTATTTTTTTCACTTTTGAGTCTACCCCCTTTGTTGTTAAAAAAAAAAAAAATCTTTCATTTGGCGCAAGATGAAGGCAACTACAGCAGTTAGTTCCTGTGTTTCTCAATAGATGAAGCATTACCATCATAGCATTGGGACAATAAAAGGTAGCTCCTCATAGGTCTATTGCCAAAAATGGAGCTAACCCCGTTCTTGCTACTACTAAACCACACATGCACCTTCATCTACAATTCTCTGCGGAACTTCTAACAAATTGGTACATGTTGGAATGTGAGTGTAAGTGTTGTGAATCTAACGTGAAGTTTGTTTCTGTGTTATGTGTAGTGCTGCCATCAATTTTTCTAACTAAGAGTGAAGAGTAATGATTGAATAATTGTACCATTGTAAGCCTGTTGCTCGCTGTGGCAAGACTTTTTAATGGGGAGATTAGCTCGCATTTGAGTCTAAAAGTTGAGAACCACCCCCTTTCTTACTACAAGCCTTTCATATATCTTCACAGTGTCTAAATATTTCATAACACACGTTTATTTACAGCAGTGGAGAGGTGGAGTGCCTAGGGTGGCACAAGTAATTTTTCACAAGATATTGGGAGTAAATGTCCAAATTTATGCTCAGAGATAGCTACTTCACTAACTGTAATGTAGCAATTGATTGGTTGTTCCCAGGTACCAGGTTGGGGGAACTACTGATTTGCTGGGAAGATCTTCTATTGATGCATACAATTTTCTGAGTTGATATTAGAATTTCAAGATTGATTTCCAACTTACTGGAGGAACTGGTAGAATCATTTGAGGATATTTCTGTTGCCACTCCAATTGCCATTGCAGGAACAACTGCTGCTGCTTTAATAAGAGCTCGTATGATGTTTCCGACGGAGATAGTAACGCCTGGTTTTTCTGCGCACTCGGTGGACCCTGAAAATGAAGAGTTTGTAAATAAATCAAAAGTTATACGTCTGATAGGCAAGATAGACAACTTAAATTCACATTGATCGAATAAATTTCACGTAATTTTGTTTATTTAAAAAGATACAGTTTAAGGAATTATTAAACAAGTTTAATTTTTATGCCTTCAAAAATTCAGCACACATCTAAAACCTTGCAAAAAAAACAAATTTACATAGCATATCAATTTCCAAGAAATTTTGCCTTTTAGTCAAAAAAAAACTCAAATGAATATGTAGGTAGATACCTTGTATTCATGGAACTTGATGGTTCTCTGTTTTGGCTGAGACTTGGGCTTTGATTTCTTCCTCACTCTGGAAGTTTGTTGCACATCCTTATGAACATACTCCAACTGTGATGTGCCATTCGACTGACTAGATGGTGGAGATGGTATGGAGACTGGCGATGGGACTGAACTCACCGGTGAAACAAGAACTGGTTTTATCTCTGTTTGACTACCAGGCGAATCCAGATTAAGAGGCGAGGGCACAAAACTTTCTACCGATGGTAAACTGAAACACAGAAATGTGAATTAACATAAGAATATTATGTTAATAACATTTGTAAATAGTGTAATAATCATTATTAATTAGGCCAATTTCTGCTTGTAAATAATGTAAATAGTGGGGGGGGGGGGGTTTCCATGTAATGGTTTGGGGCAAAATTGAATATTTTCTGTTAATTGCTCCAAGTTGGCTGGGGACTTGGTGACCTTATAACATCACAACATGAGTAGAATTTTGGATGATACTGGGCTGTTAGAAAAGTTTCTTTCTCTTTATATAAGGTTGCCAAAATTCCCGCAGGATACACACAAGAGAGAAACTAAATCAATCTGTCTGCTTTATTAGCATGTTTTTGTTATGTGTAATTGAGCGGCTGCTGGTGTAATAGTGTAGATTGTTGTTCTATGAATTAATTTGTGTTATGCTGTATTCAATGTTTTTGCTTTTGATTTGATTGCAGGATATAGAATTAATTCGTATCAATACATTTCAGTGCTTCATGAAGCACACAAACCCTACAGAGTTCCCAACAAAGTCGGCTTTATCATTTCCCAGACCAAAACAGGGAGGGGGGGGGGAATCAACAAAAATCTCGACTGAAATACATTTTCCTGATTTTCCCTGACCAAACCATCTGAGGAGAAAAAAGTACAGTAGAATCCAGACTAATGGGGTGGAAGGGTGGGTCACATAATGGAAAAGCCAGAGTTCTATAAATATTCACTTCCTACCCCCACCATGTCATCAAAAACACCATTTTAATACCAAAAACTGCTATTCATATTTTGTGGCCTTTTGGTACAGATCAGTACTTTTTACATAAATGTAAATATTTGTTAATAAATGTTTGTTACACTTTCAAAATTTATTATAGAAAAAGAAAGTCTAAAAATATAAATATTGTTACGAAAATTTAGCATTTATTATATTATTTTTTCCCCTATAAATATTGCCAATCTTTATTTGTAAATTCTGATAATAATTCTGGCTGTGTTTGTTTCCTTGAAAAAGTCAGGTTTCATCTGTTGTTTTCGTTGCTTTTATATAATTCAGGATTCCCACAACCTGGAAAATCAGGAAAATAAAAAATGCAGGAAAAATGAAAAATATTTGATAAAAGTTAGAAAAATTCTATTTATTGGCAACAAACTTAGCAAAGTTTGGCAACAGCTTCAATAATTTGACTACGTCATGGTACCCAGATATTAGGCCAAATAGTCGAGATTCTACTGTGCAATTAAAAATCTTAACCATCCAAATGCTTTCAAATTTAACTTTTTCCCGTTCATAGAATTTTTCTAACTTTTATCAAATATTTTCATTTTTCATTTCTCTGACTTTCCAGGTTGTTGGAATCCTGAATTATATACAAGCTACAAAAACACCAAATGAAACCTTTTTACTTCAAGAAAACAAACACAACCATAATTATTATCAGAATTTACAAATAAAGATTTCAAATAAGTACAGTGAAGTCTCAATCAGTAGAATATACAGCTGCAGATAAAAGACTTATTGTTAACTTATCCCACCTAACTTTCCTACAGCATTGAAGATGCTGGGGTAATGTGAGAACTTCAACTCAAACAGATATTTGATTAATCAATAAAAATTTCAATGATCTATGAAGCAAACCCAAAAAAGCAGGAATATGCAGAGCAGAGACATAATAAAGTAAACAGGATTCAATGTAATTTACCTGCTCAGAGACTGATCAAGAATGTTCTGCTGAGGTGGAGAGAGGGCAACATCACTGCCACTGTCTTCCTCCACAACAAAACTTGGTGGCGGATGACGTAACGATTGACCTTCACATGTCCTTTTGAATTGTATCTGGCCCTCTGTACGTTAAAAAAAAATTTCACTAAATTACAGAGTTTGAAATAAAATATATTTCAATTTTCAACATAATTATACATGTATAAATTTCTCTTCCCTTCCAATTTATGATTTCATTTAAAATGCTTATATGCTTCATGCTTATATTTTGTAACCATAAGTATGGTTCCCAACCATAAGTATTCTTTATGGGCATTGTATAATATTTTATCATGTGTATATATTGTTTGTAATTTGTGTTAATTGCATTTTTAATTGGGTTGCTGTATTTTTGAAACATACGACATCCATATTTTTATGGGCATCTTTTTATCAGCCACCTCGTTGGGCATTTTGCCTGTTGTGGCGTTGTATTTGTATTTGTATCTTTTCACCATTTTTCCAGAAAGATGTGTATAATCATGAGCTGTCATAATAATATCATAAGCCCTTTGCAAAGTGGACAGTTTCTAAAGTCTGGCCCCAGTACGTGAAACCAACAATTTGTAAAGTGACCAGACTTTGGACTTAGGATGTATTATTATGTAATTATGTAATATTTGTGGTCGGCTGAAGTTGGTTTTCTGTGGTTCCCAACTTCAAGGCGCAAATGCGAACCGATCTCCCCGTTAAAAAGTCTCGCCACAGAGAGCAACAGTCCTACAACGATAAATCACTCAATCATAACACTTCACTCATAGTTAGAAAAACTGGTGGCAGATGGCAGCACTACACATAACAAGCATTACAGAGAAACAAAAAAGAAACTTCACGTCAGGTTTCACTACACGTACAGGCACATTTCCGCATGGGTTCCGATTCGCTGGGGGTTCCGCGGGGGGGGGGGTGCATGTGTGGTGTAGCAGTAGTAGGTAGGGCCTCCAAAAAATGGCTCGGGGATCCATGATGTTCTTAAGTCAGCCACCTCGTTGGGCAATTTGCCTGTTGTGGCGTTGTATTTGTATTTGTATTTTAAAGGGTTGTCCGGAACTCCAATGAGAAACTTCTAGGGGTGATTGTACAGACCAAAACAAATAATTTCTGCAATGGAACCTTCAGAGAGAGTCGAAACAGATTTATTTAATCGCATACCACGTTAATACAGAAACAAGTCGCACATATGACAGAAAATAAAGCATGTCGATGTAACAGACTCACGGTGGCTGCTCAAAGTGGCATTGGGGGGGGGGGGTACTGTTGCACAACTGAAAACTGCACAATGTGTCTTTGACTAATGAGGTAGAACCCAGAAGTAGTAGTCTAATGAATTCAGGTCACAGGAACATGCAGACTAGGCTGCAGGTCCCCTACGGCCAAACCATAGCCTTAAATATATGTTGCTGCTTGCTTGGAAATGACTTAGGCAATGGCAGAACTGCCGTTAAATAATAGTGTTTCGACCCAAGGTTCCACTGAAAAAGTTATTTGTCTTGACATGTACAACCATCACCCCCTACTTTCTTTTTACCAAACACAAACTTCGGAAATAATGCCATACAGCAATTCACTACTGATCGAGTTCAGTCGGAAATTTTTCTTCTTGGAGAAAGTCCAGTTATACTTTCGTCCTCATTTTGATTATGGAGGGGACTTTTTTTGGGGATGTCATATTTAGAATGTTCCATCTATCAGTGGTTGGCTCAGGTTAGATGGGAAAAGAACTTTTCTTTACCCATGCTTGGGATAGAACCTGTGGACCAGATGGCAGTTTTTATGGTGGACAAGCATCTTACCACTCACATCCCTATACTTTGGTACTGGTGGCATGCACATAGAAATGTTATTTCATAGCCTAAACTGGCCATTTATGTATTATTTTCTCTTATATCTTGCAATATAACTTTGTTTAAACCTTTAATGCCCAAGATGGCCCAGATAGGAAGTATGGGTATGTTTTGGATGCTTTTGTGAATGGCGGGGAAAAATATGACAACTCTAGTCAGAGGCTGAAACTAGAAAGACAGGTCTAACTCCCATAGAAGAAAAGGGAAAAAGAAAGTAGTCAAAACTTAGACGAATTCGTTTTGAGAAGAAATATCTGAGCCTTAAAGGGTTAATGAATAGTAAGAAGAAATTAAAAAATTTCACCTCTGACAGCTTGAACAAACTTTTCATCCGCTTGTAGAATATTTCCTTTGACAAGTTCCAATGGGCCGGGTCTGTGCGATAAACGATCATTCAAGTCATCTGCTAAGCGAGCTTTCTTCAACTGCCTTCGCTTATCGTGTAGGCTTGGATCTACTGTTGTGTCTGCAAATGTAAAATATGTATATTTACCCTTCAAGTTAAGTCATTGCCTTCCACTTATCACTCATTTATTCTACAAAGAGTGTTTTCTGCTAATAGAACATTGAACTATAGAAATGAACATCCAGAGAATTCATTTTCTTAAAGATGGTACGACACAATAAACAATCAATCTTGAAAACCAAATGACAAAAATTTGACTCAGTCTAAAGCCTAA
Organism: Pholcus phalangioides; assembly: GCF_987345545.1. Classification (NCBI taxonomy): domain Eukaryota; kingdom Metazoa; phylum Arthropoda; class Arachnida; order Araneae; family Pholcidae; genus Pholcus; species Pholcus phalangioides. The sequence continues at coordinate 640,776 of NW_028301617.1, read as the reverse complement.
ACATGTTTTTCATTTGTAATAAAACAACTGAAACATTGAAAATAACCAATTGGAAAAGAAGAAATACCTTCTAGAATGTGCTGCTGGATCAATGCTTGCCGATCTGGTCTCCTTTGAATTTTATTTTTAAGGAAATCAGTGGTCTAGAAAATTAAAAAAAGTTTAAGCAATTGCAAAAAAAAAAATAATAATAATAAGCACATCAATAACTGCAGTTGGAAGAAAAATAATTTGTTCTGGTACAACTTTTTCACACCGTTTAAAGAGAAATCAGAAGATACCTTGGCTCTTTCCAACTTCTGTCTTTGTTCATGGAAATGTGGAGTTACTTTCAGAGCTACAGGGTGATTTGAAAATATTTAGATCAATAAATTACAAGTGAAAGTTTTGTTCTATTATTTTTTCAAATTATAACAGACTATAATTTCAAATATGGCATAGACCATTGACATATATTGGGGAGGGGAGGGGGGAAATCACTACTACTACTACTAAACCACACGTGCTGGAGTGTGCGTATATTTGTTGTGAACCTAATGTGAAGTTTGTTCCTGTGTAATGCTAGTTACGTGTAGTGCTGTCATATGCAATCAATTTTTCAGACTATGCGTGCAATGTAATAATTGAAGATTTCTATAGTTGTAGGACTGTTGCTCTCTGTGGTGGGAAGTATTCACTGCTTCATCAATTCTTCTTTAATTGATAAAAATATATAATTAGTGGCATAGGCTGGAGGACAGAAGTGGACTATCATCCCCTTCCAGGCCACACACGCTCTCTGTGATCTCTCCCCCACCCCCCATGTAAAAATTAATTTATAACTATGGCTATAAAAAATTAAGTTTTCACTCACAAGGCAAAATTCCTTGATCAACAAGTTGACTGATAGGCCTCCTCGTCATCAATTTAACTTTCAATGCTAAAAAATATAATTAAAAAGAAAAATACTTGTGTTACACGAATCGAATACATTGAATCATACAAATGATGTAATATTATTGATAATAACAGTTCCACATAAGTATTAAGAGTTTATCATTTAACATAGATGTAACCATCCACAAAAAATGTAATGGGAAAAGATCAAGAAAAAAAAAAAGTTCAGGAAAATGAATTTCATATTTGTCATGAGTAGAGCCAGGATTATAGAAAAGTGGCACTTTGAACTGCCAAAATATGCACTAAAAATCCTGAAAATTTTGAAAAATTCCAAAATATGTACTAAAAATAAGAAAATATGCATTGAAAAATTACCATGCAAACAAAGCAGATATGTTTTCAAAATCCATATTTCCTTTTTCTTATGGTGCATATTCATTCACAAAAAAACAGCCCTGCGTATGTATATACTGCAAATGCAAATATCACTTCTAGACTTTTTATTTAGACATTTTTGGTTCCGTGTTTGTCGTAGCTGCTCAGTAAGGGTACATCCACACTCATATACAAAGTCGCAGAACAAATCGGGCATTCTGCGACTTCTATCTATGAAATTGTAAGTCTAAGTCACAGAACATGTCCACAATCATATCCTCTTCAAACTTGAGACAAACTAATCATAAAAAAACTTTTTGATTAACTTGTGTTTACTATGTGTCAAAAATACCCTTTAAAAAGAAAAAAAATTTTTGAAAAAAATTAATTGAGATTTGGGTCGATATCTTTACTATTACAATTTGAGTTGGGTACCCTAACGCATAAGTTAAGTCTTATCTTCATAAAAGAATCATTAAACCCATTTAAAAACCATTGAGAATGAAGGTACACATATGTGTACCTCTGCAAAGTCGTACAACACATGTTCCGCATGCAACAAATCACTCGATTTGTCAAGCTATTTGTTGCACGACTTTGTATATGAGTGTGGTCATACCCCTATGAAATAATAGTAAAAAAAAGAATTTCAACCCTATATCTAAAAAAAAATTTACAGTTTTGGCATATCTCTAGTAAAATCATTACAATAAAACAGGTGATATTTGGAAAATACAGTATTACAAACATTTCTATTAATTCACTAAATTTCCCACCAGCGGGAAAAAAACTGAAGTCATGAAAATATTATGAGCAATTATTTATTTGAAAAAGTGATTGAGCTATATATATATATATATATATATATATATATATACAAACTTTTTTTTAACTGTAAAATAAAACTGCATTCCAGCAATGACTCGCTGCTCTAAATTGTGTGAACACTCCTAAAAAAGTTTTACGGGGATGGCTCTGCTTTGTAACATGCAGCATAACTTTATATTGTAAACGAGAGCCATCACTTCACAGTATCTCGTAAGCAATATCCATTCAGACAATACAAAATCCTGTGAAATCGGGATTCTGAAGTTCACTTATTTCATTTATATCACTTCATTGCTTACACTGCTTGACCACATTAAAATTCCTATTGTGAGAAATGCATGAATATCTTATACAAGGGACAGCAAACGTATTAAGCAAAAAAAACTTCTAGAAAGAGTTTTTGAAGATCTAAAATCGACATACTATATATTTTCCTGAAGCCATTGCAGGAAATATTAGTGTACACACACGTATAGAAATTGATCATTATCTAAATAACTTCAACAACAGACACCATATTGATTACTATTGGAAAATTTTGGAAGATAACAATCAAACAAAAGCACATGAATTTATTTACAACAAAAACACTTACATTCTTTGTTCTTATCCATGGCTTTCTGGAGCGAAGCCTCGTCAACTATTGCTTTAGGTGGAGAAATCGAGTCCCTGTTCTCCAGGATTGGAATGATCATTTTCCCAAATTGGCAGTAACCTGATGGCTCAACATGCTCTGACATGACTTGTGAAAAATTTTTTCAAAAAAACACCATCCACAGCAACATATCACAAGTAGGATTGAGCTTCATATTGTACCTGGGAAAAAAATTACTCGTCAGATTTCATAAAATCAGAAGTAAAATTAATGTTATACAAGGTGGTATAGTCGCTGTTCAACTTTGCAAACCTCAAATTGATCGCCCAACACATTTTCATGAACTAGTGCTCTGGTCCCAAATAATGTATCATTTCTTTGAACCTCTTTTCCATTCACAAACTAACTGCTCGAATTCGTAAAACAAGCATCTGAGCTACATATTATGAATAACAGTTTACTTTTAGGGCATTTGGCTCTTGTGCATTTTGCCTGTTGTGGCGTGTTGTATTTGCATTTGTATAATAATTTAATAATTTCTTCAAATGTGATGAAAAAATGTGACACAAAATTTAAATAGATGGTAGAATAGTTGCCTGGTGGTCGAGAGGTTAGCGCATCAAACTTCAAATGAAACCACAAACTTCAGAATTAAAATTCTGATTCTGGATCGGATGTCTGATAAGTCCAGTTGTTTGGGTTGCACACTTGACTGTGAACCAACTGAACTGACAAATCGGATTGGTATGATGGCCACAAAATTGGCAATGGGGGACTTTGATATTTTTTTATGTAAACAGTTTTTATGTATGACTAAATAAATCATAGTCTGTGTGCAGTGAAAAATTTTAGAAATCATGTAAGCGTGTTTTTGCTAACACAGGAAAAAATCCCAAAGCCCCAGACAAGTCAAATACAGTAAAACCCAATGGCATCAGTGCTCGAGAACCCACAGAATTTTATAGAACAGATTTGAGCACCTCCAAAATTTAACCACAAATGACAATTTACTGCATAAAACTAAATCTTAGCACCCACAGGTCTGAAACACCTTCAACACCTATGGCAAAACCTGTCCAAGTTGGACACTTACAGTTCCATTAGAATTTGTCTTAGCTAAAGAGATGTCCAAGGTATATAGAGGTAAAGTGCTGTGGAAATTTTGTATTATAGGATTATGGCTGGTTTTATTCAAACAATCCAATGTAGGGAAGTGTTTACCAAGCGAACAGATTTAACTGTAAAACAGCGTTTCCTAAAATTTTTGATATTGCGGAATTCCCCCCCCCCCACCCCCTAGTGTAGATCAATGCTCAGCGAACACACTGTAGCGTTAGTAGGTCGATTTTGATGCCCAATGGCATCCATAAAATCCAAAATGAATTGTTTTTTTATCATTTGCATACATAAAAGATTAAACAAATTACAATTTCACAACACAAAATGTCAATATTCGTGCAATAGTGGTATATGAAAATGATTCCACGGACCCCTTGAAAAGTAGTCGCGGACCACAGGTTGAGAAATACAGCTGCAAGGCATTCAGATCGTTTTGCTGGAAAGGAGGAAGGGGAATCGCAAGGCTCCCATGAAATTTGGCTGCCCCCTATTATTATTTTTTTTTTTTTCATTTGTCAAAGTCCTGTTGTAGATACCGATTTTTCATCGGACCCGATTAGGAATGCTTAAAAATGACGTCACGGTAATCAGAGGGGCCGGCATAGGAAAAAACAATGGGGGAGCTGAAAGTAGCCAGTCGTCTCGTATATGCAGGACTCACACGTATATGAAGTGCGTGCGCAATAGGAATAGGGTGCATCACACTATAATATTCACTGATTCTTGGGGGAGGGGGGGAGACTTATCATTCCCCCCTGAGTTTCCGGAGTCTATGACGGTACTAAGCGTCAAAGATTCATTCATTCTATCGAGAAGATTAATTTAAATTTTTCTCGGAAGAAAAGGGAATTTCCTCTGTTTAGTGAAGTATCCGCGGATGTGAGGGATTTTTACTACACCACGTGAATCAATCCGTTTCCGTCACCGCGCGAGATGACATTTTTATTTCTTTTTCCGTGAACAGCATCTACACGTTCCGAACATACCAAATTACGACCGGAAAAAAGAAATGGATGAAATAAATATAAAACCTTTTTTCCTCTCTCTCTTCTACATTATTCCTTGGAAAAAATCCAAAAAAAAAAAAAAGCAAGAGGGGACATTCTTCCTCGTCTGGCGGCGACCATCGGAAACCGCGAGTCACAACGCCTGAATCATAACATGGCCCAACTCCATCCAGAAAACACCACCTTGTCTCAGAACAATAATATACCGCCGCCCACTGTAGAAACGTGTGTCGTGTAGCAATCACCGATTTAGAGATAATGTTATTTAATTGCTCCCGTGCGTCATCATCGTAGTGAAGAGGGAAGACGACAGGCAATGTAGCATGCTTTTCAAGAACTAAAAATCATAAATTTTCGGCTGAGGCAAAATATCCCCAGGCTTCATTCCACGGAAGAGAACATCTTCAACCTGCTCCCCCCAGCACGGAAGAATCCACCAAGAGTATAGGTATCCCCTCACTTTACGCCATAGTTTCCCAAACTTTTTGCTCCATCGCCCCCTTCAGAAATATTTTCTCTCTCACCCCCCCCCCCCACCTCCAACTCAAGCCAACCAATAGGACCCTATGTTAATACTCGTAACTTCTGCCTTCCCCCTTGGACAATTCCATCACCCCCAGATGGCGATATTGCCCACTTTGGGAAACACTGCTTTGCGCGTTTTCGCTGTAACGCGATTTTGAAAAATCAATGTAAGAAGAAATCACGACCTATGAAATTTTGCCTGGAATTTGATTTTAATTCTGAAAATCGGAGTACAAATGAAAGATTCGACATGATTGATTCTATTATCAAGACAAAATCTGCTGTATATGAGGCTTTACAGTAGATGAGACAAACTTGAATAAAATGGTCGAATACAACTCATGAGAGAGCTCGCCAATGAACATGTTTTGGGTAACACATTGGACATTGAAATCAGAATTTTAAAAAAATGATAGGAATGATTGTGATATTTGCGAAGGATATTCGGGATTCTCTGGCTTTCTATAAGAGTTTTTGCTGGGCCGAAGAATGCTGCTTTCTATCTGAATTTCGAGTATTTCATTAAAAAGTTATCAGCTGTCATTCCAGAGCCCTTCAGATAGATCCACATAAATCTCTCAAAGATCCACGCTCACTAGAACCAGTCACACCAAGAATAAAGAAAAATTTTTTTTGTGTGATTTAACTGATTATTTAAACTTATAGATGAATCTCACGGATTTGCCCCATGTGGATGAATTTAATTGATAATTTTTACTTCTGACTTTTCTTAATTGATGGACTGGTTCACGACTGAATTGAGTCAGCCACATGAGGCCAAATTCATCCACATGAGGCAAATCCGTGAGATTCATCTATAAGTTTAAATAATCAATTAAATCACACAAAAAAAAATATTTTGCTGCTGGAGTTAAGTTTATTTCCTTTATTCTTTTAAGGAGAAACTCTTTCCCCCCCCCCATTCCTATCTTATCCCATGTTAAATTCAACTCACTTTACGCGACTATTTTGCGAAACCAATTAATCGTGTAAAGCGAGAGACGCCTGCATTTATTAAAGGGTTGTGGTTTAGTTTTGTGCTCGCGGATGCCTTGATTGGCACCTCAGTCAAGCTATCCCATTCGAGATTTAACACCCCCCCAAAGCAGAATGTACTGAAAACTGAGACATGCATCACAAAACAATCCCTGGATGAATTTTAAGAAAATGAAGAAAAAACGAACACCTCGTGTTTTTTCGACTATTAATGGGAATTTTTTAACACAAAGCACATTTTCAGTCAACTGAGAAAGCTCAATGCAAAACACATTCTCCTTTAGGCATTTCGCACATGCTAGGACTTGACAAATCTCAGGCGCAAGGTCACTATGGCGACTTAACAATTGACTTCCAAATTTCTCCACGAGTATTTAAAATGGAATACTACTCAATTTTTTTGGAAATCTACTAACACGGAAAGGGGTTGGCTAGCTGACTACTTCGAAACCTAGCACAACTATGGGACAATTTACTACCTTTTTACCCCTCCTTTCCGAAAGATAATTGTGCTGGATAAGTTTGTGTGTGGAAACTAGTGCGCTGCCACACCTGTACATCTATATTTTCAACTATGAGTGTGATGTTTAATGATTGAATACCTGCCTGTACCATTGTCATGGGCGAATCTAGCTCGCTGTTGGGAAAAGAGTGATTTTACAAATTGCTAAAAATTGGTCAGTGTGAATAAGGTGACAATAGGTTCCACATTTTGTTCAGTATTTTTCAGGACAGTCCCGTTTTTTGTTTTTTTTTTCTACGCCCCGACTTTTTTGAAGAAATGTTCCGGTTTCTCACGTTTTCTAGTCGAAGTTTTCTCGAATTTGTTACTTAATCAAAAACGTTGATACAGGTCATTTTCAATGGATTTGAATGAATGCAATATTATCATTATCAAGTTCAAAACATTTCATAAATTACCGCATTTCGCTTGGTGGGGGGGGGGGGGTGATCCGCGCCTGACTATTGTAAGGGGTCAGTTGCTCTTGGCGGTGACTTTCTAAAGAGTCTTCCTCGCATTCGCGGGAATAAGGGATTGTCAAGTCTTGTATATTTTTTTAGCTGGATGTAATAAAATACAGTATGCTTGGCACCTCAAAAATTTGGCCGGCACAAGATACTTTATCTGTTAAGCCCTGCATCATCTGTTGATCGAAATTCAAAGATGTCTCACATCTTTGCCACATTAGTGCTCTTGTTAGGCCATAAGCCGGTGCTCAACCAAAAAAAAAAAAAAGACTGAAGACCCCTCCCCCTCCTGTCCCGGCAGAAGCTGGGTCGCAAAAGGAACCAAATTCTTTCGGAGAAAGACAGTTAATGCAGGGTCCTAACTTCCGCATGAGCAAGTGAAGCATTTGTCCAGGACCTAATTTTAGGGACCTTTGAATAATTCGATACCACAAATATCTTTGACCGCAGTCACGGGGGAAGGGGGGCGGGGGCTGAATTCCTGGTTTGCCCAGTGAATCCCATGCCGAACTCGGCCCCGAGTGAATGGTTTAAAAAGGTGTTTGGACGCAGTGTGGGAAGTTCCAAAAATGAGAAAAACATCAGAAATGAAAACTTCGGAGGTCCAGAAATACGACCTCACATCCTGAAGGATTTCCCACCCCTTTTTGTCCCCCTCTAAAATCAGCAGAAAAACCACCATCTATTCCCACCAACGAGGAAGAATGTTCCCAAACACACAGCACTGGCATCTCGCCCACTGTACACGAGGAACATAAATACAGTGCAATAACCCGCACATATCAACCAAAAAAAAAATGTACAGCTGATGGTAACGTACGAGTACAACTTAGAAACAAACTTCCCACCGCCTCCACCAGAGAAATGACGTCAAACGGAATCATGTTGTTGTTGTTATATAACATGACGTAGTAAGCAACAAGCACCAGGGAGCAACGGGTTATTACGCGAGTATATGTATTGCTTTTCGTTGCGAAGGTCGCCGAATCGGAGGCGGTGGGAAGGGAAACCAGTAGATAAACAACGGCCCCGGGGCCTACTATTTTTTTTTTTATTTATTTATTTAAGATAGCCTAAGCCAAACGCATTCACTGATTGGGACATACATCAAGCCAACATCAGTGGGAGGCGCAGATAATCATGTCAGCAGAAAAGAGACAAGATTCGGCCAAGGTGAAAAGAACCCTAGTGCAACTTTCCCTCATATCCTACGCACAGCGAATGCAATTACAGGTTTTCTTTTAGATATCCAGCAAGCTGAGCTGACAAGCTTCTTGGCTGGATACAAGCTTACTGCTTTGCATATGCATATTTCCAGCACTTGCCCAGTCGAGTCAAATCAATATGACCACCAGCTACTATATAAAAACAACTGTTTTGTGCAGTCAGACCAGCAGCCGGATGGTCTGTAATTGGCAGAAAAAGGTGCTGGGAGATTGTCACGACTCACGAGCATCTGGAACCAAGCAGACTGAATTCTATTATTCGATTACTTGGGGGGGGGGGGGGTCGCAAACATAATTTTGTAAAATAGGCAGTCCAGTGATACCTCGGTTTTCGTCGATAATCCATCCGAAAACAATCGGCGAAATCGGAAACCGACGAAAACTGAGGCGATTATTTCAATATAAATCCAATTAATTCGTTCTATAGCATTCCAAAATAATACCAAAAACACATTTTATAGAGAATAAATGTTTGAAGAAACGTGTTTAATACTAAAAACAACAAGAAACGGACATAAAATGAATATAAAGACTAATGTAAGGAATAAATGAACATTCAATTAACATGGAATTTGCGGGGTTTTTTTTATCATTCTGAAGACTTTTCTAGGCGTATGGAAGACAGCGAGAAGGGGGGGGGGAAGGTGCAGATATTATTGTTTGGAAGGTATAATCCCTCTTCATAAGGGCCTTAGGTACCTAGTTACTATCTGGGGTCACTTCCCTTCTCGGTCTTTTGGTACTAGGACCAGCTTCAGAGTCAGTGGACCCATGTCGCTCAAGAAAGCTGTCCAAAGAGGTCTGTTTCTGCCCCCTCCCCTTAAGATTTGCCTAAAATGGGACAAAACATTATCATTGAATAAGTTGCAGACATGCGGCCTGTAACAGCTTTGTCTCGGTGATTTTTCTCAACCTCCATGTGGAGTAAGGTACGGAGGTGTAAGATCGTACTAGGGAGCAAGAACTTTACGGTGATAAAACTGAACTCCTCCAACAATGTGACTTCGAAACCTGGAAATGCGCAAGATTATGCGTCCATTACCAGGAGGCACTTAAGGGGGGGGGGGGGGAGGCAACTGATTATATATATCCTAGAGAAATTTTTTAACACTCGGGCCAAACACTTCACTCACCCACTCAATGAAAATTGGCCTCGTGATCCATGCTTTCTTCTTCTTTGCCCCCCACATCACAGGCAATTTACTTCTAATCACATTTTTCTGCTAAACACTCTAGGAGTTTCAGAATGGTACACCAGTAAGGACTTCAACTCGATCGTGTTCCTTGCCGCCTTCTTCGAAGGGCTACTGGCTCTGGACTTTCTTTAGTCCCATGGCATTGTTTGGCTAGACGCGATGATGCTCACACAACGAGAAACAACGCCACACTGAGCAGGAGAACGAAAATTAGCAGCGAGAACGCATCGACGATATCCGAGGAAATCGACGAAAACCGAGACAAATTTTTCGCGGAAAAAATCAACGAAAATCGAAACCGTCGATAACCGAAGTCAACGAAAACCGAGGTATTACTGCACATGTAATTGGATCGATCAATGTCAGAATACCAGTAATTTTTTAGGTTTAGGAAGTAAGCACTGTCCCAGGCAGGGTTTCCATCAAAATCTGCTTGATAATTTCCCTGATCAAAACAAAAAAAATAATCCGACTCTCCCCCGACCAAGATACCTGGAGAAAGAAATATGATTCGAAAACCTTGACGTTCCAAATGTTTTTCGAGTTGCAGTTTTGTCCACTTCACAGGATCCCCCCCCCCCGAACTGCAATCAAATGTTTACATATTACCCTGACCTTTACCAAATGCAGGATTTTACATCTTCCCCGACCATTTTTCATTTCCCTGACTTTTCTGGTCGCTGGGATCCCTGCTAGGTTAATTCGGAGAGTGAATCGATGTCCGAAGTGCAGCGCGTCGGAAGATCTCTCCTCATTCACAATCGCATGAAACATTACTCTTCACACATCAACAGCATTTGGTGCTGCCCCGCCTCCACTTAAGTCATGTATTCTCAACCTATTGGTCGCGACATCGCAGGAGCTTGACAGATGGGTCATCTTTTACTCTCCTGTTATATGCTTATTGCGTCACTGCATTGGCTGCACTAATTTCGAAAAAGTCTTGTGCGAGTCGCGTACTCGATTCATGATGTCAACTTAGGGTCACGGGTAAAAAAGGTTAAACCCCTGACTTATGCTATTTGTCTAGTTACGGTATACTTCAATGACAGCATCACGCGAAAATTTTCCCAAAAAAAAAGAAAATGCCCGGTATCAGAGATGCAGAACTGTTTTTTTCCCCTCATCAGAGAAAGGAGGTAATAATCTCTTTTATGAAAATGCGGTAGATCGCTTGTTGAACCTGTGACCGATAAATCATTTTTCCAAATGCTGTGTGATATCACATATAATGTTCACACCAAGTTAGCTCACCTGATGGGAAGAGGACCTAGTATTATTTTTCACCTATCGTACTTTGTTTGTTTTATTATTGTCATCAGCCACACGCATTTGATACCAGAAGATATTGGTTGCGAACCATGTGATCCGACTGTGTGTGTGGTTAGCAATGACATTTTCTCTCTACCCGAGGACTAAACTAGAACAGGACCTGTAATTTATTGCCGATTTCGAACAGCACGGCATTCGACATTTATTTTCTTTCCATACGTCTCGCCGAGAGGTTGGTTCGCTAGCCCCTCGGTGCGAACTTCCTGCCATGTTGCCGCCGTTTCTGTCATACCTCCGCGTAAGAAAGATTCTCAGAAGGACGATTCGGGTATAGAACTAGCCATGTTCTGATTTAGTGGTGTGGAACTAACGACACCTCTGAACATCCTTTGGTACTACTACTAAATCGTACATGCAACTTCGATAAACATTCTTCTGTGGGATTCAAAATTGATTGTTCATGCGTGCATGTGTGCTGCCATCTGCCCTCCATATTTTGAAGTGAAAATGGCAAATTCCTGACTTTTTCATGTCACGTAAGTACCATGTTGAAACTTTCTGCACAGAGCCGCACTATCGAAGAGAGTCCAGCACAATGCCCACACGACAGTGCAGCGGCCATCCTTCGGTACTGTAGGCATCTTATCGACCTGGGCCACCGTGCCTGTTGACAAGACTATCAGAAAAAACTACATTCTACTGATATCGCAGAAAACGAATTTCACCGAATAATTTCCCCCTTATCTATAGCGTTATCGTTATTTATTGCCACTGGAAAGATATCAGTCGGCGAAATTCGATGCGAAACACGTCAAGGCGTGGAATTTCAAGTGGAAAAGTAAAATGAAAGTTTAAAAAAAAAATTATGACGAGAGGATAAAAAACAAATATTTGCAGAGTCAATTCCCGTTAACCGCAGGGTTATCGAAATCAGCAACGGCACGCGATAACAGTGACCCGAGACATTAAAAAAAAATCTCTCCCCATCATACTTCAGGTAAGAGTTTTAACATTGACACCATAACCAACAAGACGGGAGGAAACTTGCCAACAAGAGAGGAAGCGGAAGGACAGAGGCCTCTCGACTTCCGTCTCGTACGTACAACATACAGCAGATACGGAAGAGAACCATCGGGAAAAAGTTCTTTCCTAGCTAAGCACTTCTTCCTCTCATGTCTGATGAGCTTGTCTTTACTTTTTTTTCCCTATTGGACGACCTGCTGCTGAGCCAAGTGTTAAGAAAAACAACAAGAAAAAGACCAACACGCTCAGAACGAATGACGACACGACAGAATAAGAACAAGAAGAATTAAATAAGAAACTGGAATGACGCCGGAACCGAGAAAGAGAACTTGGGTAATCATCATTGAGAAGAAACAGCGCATGTTTTTCTTTTATAAACACGAACTGTTTGAACCCAAAAAAATAATAATAATTCTCGATTAAGTCAAGTCACGACGAGTTTCGAATTCACGGACGCCACAAACAATTCAACAATTCTCTTGCAATACACGTGCACGGCTCGATTTCCTCCAAGAATTTAGTGTCTCGTTCGATGCCTCCAAGTTTTCACCGATTCGAATGTTCCCTTAAGTCCCCCAAAGCAGAATATGCCGGAATCGGCGACGTAAGTCGCAGAACAATCAGGAAGAATTTTAAGCAAAATGTAGAAAACACTATTGTATGGGAATTTCTTGTGCAGAGCATTTCCAGTCAGCCGAGGGTTCGTTGTAGAACAGTGCAAAACATTCTTTGAGGCAGGCGAATGTTGGTCCTAACCTTCGGTACGTGATCGCCATTCAGGGGTACGGGAAGTATAATGGGCGATGGTGCAATGGTAAATAAAGGTAGCAAAAAATAGAAGTGTAAAATATTTTAAATGTGACAGTATGCAAGATTTTCCAACGCATTTCTATGAGTACGCACAGGTATCACGCATATTTCTAGGGATACGCAAGCCTTCTACATATTTTAAAGGGTACAAACGGCCTTTTATGCATTTCCAGCGCGGCATGAAGCACGATCGAGAGATCTCTAGGACACCCTCGATGCCTCCTACTTTCGATTCATCGGAGTCGATCTTAGCGAACAAAACCATGATATACACATGATAAATCGAAAAAATATTTAGGTGCCAGCCGAATTTTTCAGGAATCAAGCATGGGTTTGGCTCTATAAAGAAACGGTCCTAAATAATTTTTTTACACTTCTCCTGAACTTGATAGCTCCTTCACGTGCCGCTGTGGTGGTCGAGTGGTCATAGTGACGGACTCGCGTGTAAATTTAATCTCAGAAAATAACGTAATAATAACGTGATCTTCACGTATTCCCAAGGGATCAGCATGATCCGTCCAGGGAATTTGTTAGTATTTGGTTAGATGCCCGAACCGGGATTCGAACCCAGACCTGCACAGTGAGAAGCTAGTTTCCTAACCACTCGACTGCCAGGTGGCAACATGAATTAGAGGCCAAGATAATGTGGAAAACACATGCAAAAACAATCAAAGGTATATATAGCCCAGGAAGGGTCCTTGACCTTTTTTTCAGCCGCGACCCAAAATCAACACGATTTTGGGTCGAAATTTATAACAGGAGAGTAAGGGGATAGACGACCCATCTATATGTCGCGACCAATAGGTTGAGAATACATAAGTGGAGGAGGGGGCAGCACTAAATGCTGTTGATGTGTGAAGGGTAAATGTTTCATGCGATTGTGAATGAAGAAAGATCGTCCTACGCGCTGCACTTCGGACATCGATTCACTCTTGATTAACCTAGCAGGGATCCCAGCGACCAGAAAAGTCAGGGAAATGAAAAATGGTCGGGGAAGATGTAAAATCCTGCATTTGGTAAAGGTCAGGGTAATATGTAAACATTTGATTGCAGTTCAGTGGGGGTGGGGTGGGGGGAATCCTGCAAAGTGGACAAAACTGCAACTCGAAAAACTTCGCAACTTAAATGGGTCTACTTTGAATTTAAAACTGCTAATTGAGTATTCCCTTATCAACGGTTTGATTTTCCGAAATGGGGAAACAAATGTATTTATAACAAAACATAGTGGGATAGATTTGCACGACCGATCACGGTAGCCTCCCGCGACCCATAGGTTGGGAACCCCTGTTTATAGCCATGACGTGTCACGATCGGCAAATGTTTCTACTGTATATCTTCCACAACCACATCATATTTCGATATTTCTTCTCTTTTGAGACAACTAATTGTCATTCACTCAAGTTTTTTGCAGAATCCGGTATGGATCAAAGGACTACCATACCACACTTGAAGATTCATTTCCAACTTTATTTTTTTTCCCCCCAACGGCGTTTAATCGTCCAAGAAGAATCACGCTCCCACAACAACAACAACAAAAAACCGATTATATTAAGGAATCAGACATCATTATCATCAAGATCTCGTTTCAACCAAAGACTATTTTGTCTCGATTATGCATTCTACAACGCGTTCCAAACAGCGGAGTGGGGAAGGGATCCTCTCTCATCATCTTCCCAGCAAATGGAGTGTGAAGTTTCAAACAAGCTCATCCTTTTGAAGAAGAAAAAAATAGAAGAACGGCTTTAAGAGAAGAAAACAAAAAAGTTTGAACAAACTTTATTTCACGTATCCGTACAGGTTATTCAAATCGATGTCTTCCGACAGAAATGAGAACGGAAAAAAATGTGATGGATTTCGAAATTCCAGACATGAATAGCAAAAAAAATGGGGGGAAGGTATATCAGTTACCGTCTGGGACGGTGTACCTAGAGGATTAAGAAACGAAACTGCCGTGGGAAACAAGAAATAAAAAGGTCTCAAATTCCTAATTTTCGAAGACGGCAGCCGCATATCGATTTCAGCGATATGTCTGAAGGCTTCTCCGGTTTTCCTATACATTTCGCATTGGCAAGGGAGGTAGACGTCAAGTTCACAAAACCCATTCATTACGTCACATGTGTTTCGCAACCCGAGTTTTCCTTCTCATTTCGAGTGCGTTGGGGCCAGTCATTGACAGGCAAGTTTTCAAGTGGTCTCGCTATTAAGGACCATTTAGGACTTATAGGTCGGCGTCTCTCGGGGGACTTGAAACGATCAGAATTCGCATCAACTAAGTGAACATATACACGATCACTCCACGTAGAGGCGTCGGAAGTGTTTTAGACGCGTGGATGCTTCGACCTGATCTTTATGTGGGTGATTTTGATTCCTGAATTAATTCTGCGGAGTGCTCAGACCGGTACTACAAAATACTGTGGATACTCGAGTACCCACTGCATCCTCGGTCCGACGCCACTGACTTCAGGAAACGTGTTTTCCTCTGTCCGTAAAAAACATTTACACTTCGAAACTAGAATTGAATTTACGTCTCGGGGGAATACGCCACAAAAATCAAGATATGAATAGAAATCTTGTAAATGACCAATTTCTATTTATGTTCCGGAAGAAATTATCAATACAAAAAATTCTCTAAACTTGATGGATAATCGAGAAACCTCGAGCAAGACCACCTCTTGTGTCCACAACATTATAAATATGTGCTCAATAAAATCCCACAGAAACACTTGCTGTTTTCAGCACGTACTGAGATCTCGCGATTGAATAAGGGGGGCTGTGAAACCATCGGAGAAGTTCGGCATTTTTAAAACTACTTATCAATTAGCCTGAATTTGAGTGCCACCTTTATAGGTGTAGCGAGTGGGCATGTGCACATTTCGGAAGATCGGGAGAGAAACCACATAAAAGGCCCATAATTATTATGGTTAGCTATGGCAAGCCTAACGATCGAAGGCATCTGAATATCGAGATCTTAGTGATCGACATATGGGGGCCGGTCAACCGAACTGGCCGACTTCGGGCTTTGGCAGTAACATATATATATATAAAATGACATGTCCTGACGGGGCTCGGTCGATTGCCCTGACTGCATCGTAAACTCGTCATCGCCGAGCCGAAACCGATGGAGTTATAAATATGAAATTTGGTCAGTAGCTCTAATTCATGACGCAATGTTTTTTTCCCAGTTCCACTTCTAAAGGGATCATGAGGGAGGGGGTTAAACATTATATGGGGAATTCATCGCCGAGCCGAAACCTCTGAAGCTATAAGTATAAAATAAAAAATACTAACCAAATTTCGTATTGTAAAGAGTCACTACGCGAAGGGATTTTTCAAAATTCAACCCTTAGGAGGGTTCAAAGGTTATATAGAGCAATCATGGTCAAGCTGAAATCACTGAAGCTATAAACATGAAATTTGATCGGTATTATATTTTTACAATATAGAGACTCACTAAGACGAGATTTCTGAGAATTCAATCCCCAAGGAGATCATGAAGGGTTGAAAACATTTGAAGGAATCATTGCCGAGTAATTTTCAGATCAAATCCATGCAAGCGAAGCCGCGGGTAACAGCTAGTTAATAGTATGCATACAAAAATAATTCCACATAAACTTTGGGACCGAAATATGAATGTTTTAAAACAAATAAATGCATTTTAATAACTTTATGCATATTTATTCGCACGTGTTCCCTTTTTTGCCACAAACGCAATATTTTTTTCATGAATTTACATTTAAGTTCTCTCAACCATATTTTGCATAAACAAAAGTAAATCACCTCCTTGAATGAATTTTTTTCAAAAAACATTGAAATTCAGAATTTTATACTATTATTTATTAATAACATCAGCGGCGGGCTGTAGATAGAGCGAGCACTACTACCCTACGCCATCGTCTCGGAACACCTCTGGTCAGCGCTGCATAGGTTGAGAAACGCTGTACAATATCGCCTACAGACACGAATTAAACCATACCGGACATTACCGGGGGGGGGGACCAAATCGTGTCGATGTCCACTTGACTACTCCACTTCCGCGATCGACTGAATATCCGGCGAATCTCCTTGGAATTACTCATCCGTCCTAACAAGCATCTAATGGGAGCGCTCACGAAGAGGAAAAAATATATATTATTCTCCAGGAGTCAATCCAGCCAGACTTTTAGTTTAAGTCAAGAAAGAAACCATTGCTCATCTCGGCCTGTTGCCAACACTTCGAAACTTAAAAAAAAGAATGCGGAAAGGGGGGGGATCTTTTATTTTTCCACGGTCTTACATAACAAAACCGTTATTCCTCCATAATCCCTGCACAGATATCAAACACGAATCCAGCAAAAAGAAGAGCTCGACAAAGTGAGGATTGTGAGTGGAAACATCGGAACGCGAATTATGTCGAGTGTTTTCGATAAGGAAAATAAACAAAAAATATTCGTCCTACAACCACGCGCGTACGAAGTAGGATGTTTCGCAACTACACGTGTTTATTTCGTAGTAATGCTGAGAGACTTTTGACCACGCTTTCGGTTCCCGATGAATCGAATTACGGGAAAAACAAAGATCTAAAACCGAGTATTTTCTTCCATGATTATTACACGGGGAAGATTCGAAACTTCGTCATTTGTTTTGATAATGGAGTTCGTTCGAGCGAAAAGAAAGAACACCCCTTTCCTTGGAGTTAAAAATAAAAAGAAACCCCTGGCGACTAACCCTCAAACCTACTTACAGGGCGGAGAGGCCGCATTATAATCCGACTTTCGGTTTTCTTTCTTCTATTTTATTCCGTAGACGACATAGCCGAGTCTCATTACGTACCATGTGAGCTCATTAGAGCGTGCCACGCCCCGAGCTAAGCCGAACCAGCCGATTCATATACGTACTCATCATTCGCAATCAAACGATCTGCTGCCACAAAACATCCCAATGACTTGAATCAGGGATTCCCCCGCACCAACCTGTGCGTGCCTGGGGGCGCACGTGTACATATTGTTGCAAATTGCTGTTTCATAACAAGCTCTGTTATAGTTCCGCGGAGACCGAGTTGAGAAACACCGTTTTACAAACCGAACTTTTCAAGGTCAAAGAATGGTCACGGTCAAAGGCGGAATTGCTCAATCTCATTACTCTTGAAATTTGGTACATACTTCTCGAGCTCTGGTGTATTAGTGCAGTGGTTCTTCTCCAACTCCCAACCCCATCTTGTCTATAATCAAAACAAAATTTGTTAATCGC
The DNA here is from genome assembly GCF_987345545.1 of Pholcus phalangioides. Taxonomy (NCBI): domain Eukaryota; kingdom Metazoa; phylum Arthropoda; class Arachnida; order Araneae; family Pholcidae; genus Pholcus; species Pholcus phalangioides. The sequence continues at coordinate 622,730 of NW_028301617.1, read as the reverse complement.
GACAGCACCCAATTGTCCGAAGAAAATATGTTGTAAAACTGTTGTATGTTATGGCTTTTTTTTTGTTGTTGTTTTTTTGATACAAAATAAAGTGTTCCGGGCTCTGCCACGAAGCTGGGCTGGAAGAGATCTCGGCAACGGGATAAGTCCAGTGGCAAAGTTCCGGCGTTCATTCATTCAATGCAGTGGTTCTTACTTGGGGTGGGGGCCCCCTGAAGAGGTTTCAGGAGGTCCGTGAGCTTGAATGAGAAAATAATTAACGTATTGTTCTGCAAAGGGGTTCGCAACCCATCTCATTAGCAAATGGGATCCCCCCCCCCCTCTTTGCGTACGCCAATGATCTCGAATGACCCTCTAACCATCTAAAACAATCTCAATATCGTCTCCCTGTGAAAGATTTATAGATTAGTCTCTTCCAAACTCTTTTCTGTTCCACCATCCTTCTTCCTCGGATGAAAGCGATGTTCTCATTAACCTTACTAAGAAAACCCATTAGGTCCCCATGCCATATTTGCAAATTTCTATCGCCCATTTTAGGACTCGTAATGTGTATGGACATTCATTCAAACCGAGCATAACTCCGGTACATCGCCATGGGCAATTTACTACCGATTGAGTGCGGAAGTATGTGTGTGTAGGTACCTAACAGTCTGAATGTGTATTTAGTGCCGTGTTTTTGCATTTTCACTGCTGCCATCTACGAGTGAAGTGCAATGATTCAATATTTGTACCGTTGTAGGCTTGTTGTTCTCTGTAGCGAGACCTTTCAATGGGGCTCACATTTGCGCCTCGAAGTTGGGAACCACAGAAAACCAACTTCAGCCGACCAGCACTGAGGCGACGGGGCGGTTCGAGCCCGGGTCCCCACGATGTCCATCACTATGAACACAATGTGTACAGACAACAAACAATGCATGTAACCACAAAATATTGACGGAGTAGAATGTTAAATAAGCAAAATAAAACTGCGAATTTCAGGTGAACCTATGTGGCCCTACATAGCCAATAGCTAAACCCAGTACTGAGCCGTGGCAAGGCGCTGTTAAGGAAACACAGCCTTTTACAGGATAGACTTCCAACTGATGCACCGTGGAACGACAGGGGGGTGGTAACAAAAACTGTTAAATTGCTAATAGTTGTTTGAACAAGAATATCTATTTTACCATTTTCTCCACTTTCAGAGGTAAGTGATTTAAGTCTGCCGAAAGTCTGTGTCTATACCCAACTGATATATACCTAACCGTCTGCATGCGTATCTAGTGTTTTGTGTGTGAAGTTAGTGCTGCCATCTGTGTTTCGAATTGTGAGTGAAGTGTAATGCTTGAATATTTGTACATTTGTAGGCCGGGTCACTTGTAGGGAAGGGTGGGGGTGGGGATCTGGTGCCCACTGGACCAGGAAAGCCATCAAGTTTGCTTTTTGTTCGTTCCAAATTACGAGGGTGCCGAATTGGGTACTTGCCCCGACCGATATTGTCACTTTTTATTGCGCTTAGGCATGATGAAAATGCATCGAACGCGGAGATTTCGAGTGTCCGAATGAATAAGATCTTTCAAGCTTGCTTGGCCTGCCACTCAGAGTTTCCCTTAAGAAACATAGCAAGAGGAGCGAGCCTCCGAGAGCGAAGAAGTGGTTGCTAGAAATGCAAGCGTTTTTTTCCAAAAAAAAAAAAAAGAGAGGAAAAGAAAGCGAAAAGTCACTGTAAATGCATATGCAGTCGAATCCCGTTATAACGAACGCCAAGAGACCGGAAGAATCATTTCGTTAAAACGAAATTTCGTTATAAAGGAATTCTAGGTTACCTAGCATTGTTCCTTATGTAAACTTATTTGGGGGATTATAAAAGTGTTCGTTAAAACGAGATTTTCGCTATAACGGTATTCGTTAAAACGGGATTCGACTGTATACCTCTGAAAAAATGACTACAGATTGAAATTTACCGTGGAAAAATGCCCAAAAAATTATCTGTAGCGTGAAAATTCCCGAAATATGATTGATCGCTCAAAAATGCTTAAAATGTGACCAATAGCTCGAAAATGCTTAAAATATGGCATGTCATAAAAATCCGAGCCCTAATCCTAACACAGTTGTGAATCGGACCCAGTAATCACTTTCAATATATAATTTTACTCTTCCAGCAAAATATTTTATTGCATCCTTACAGAAAAATCAGACCTTCAACGATAAGAACATGTGGCTGTACCAGAGGCGCCGACTGGATTAGCTTAAAGCAGCCGATCTCGTCCCGCAAATACGATTTTCATGTGAGTGTACAGGAGGTTGAGGAGATGCCTTTCATTGTACAGGGTGTCCCACAAATTCGTAAATAGTTTAAAAATTCATAAAAATTGAAGGAATTAGTACTCGCTTGAATAAAGCGGTTTGCGAAAAAGTTATTCTCACGAAGAGGGGATTTTTTTTTTTTTAATTTTCGTTCAAAGTTTTGTCGATAAAGGGCGCTGCAGGAAAGTAAATCAGAAGTGATTGGACCCCGAACCTTTCTTCAATCTCTTCTGTGTCCGAGACGTTAGTAATGCTTCAGCCGGCGATTCGTTGGCAGTGTAATGGCAAAATAGTGCTTTGTATCCACCGATTTCAACATCACAATGAAAAGCTTATGTAAGCGCTAGTAACAGGAAAATCCAAGAATGAGCTGTTAATCGTACAGTCCCCGCATTTCATAGGACTCCGATTTGCATATTTCTCAGGGACTTGCTTTCGCACCGCACCCTCTATAGACGAAATTTTGAATTAAATTTTTTTCTGTAAAAGAATCCCCCCCCCCTTTTCCGGCGAGAACAACTTTTTTCGCAAGCTGCATTTAAGTGTAGCAATTCCTTCAATTTTTATGAATTTTTAAACTATTTACGAATTTATGGGACACCCTGGAAAGTCAAGAATAATTGGGGGAGTGGGGGGGGGGGGAACTCAGCCTCTCACAGAATTTATTAGGGGGGATCAAAGGCCCTTCAGCCAGCCATGGGCTTCCCCAGGGAATATAAGCCGGTTCGTCTCAAGAGACGTGGGGCCATGGTAAAGAAAATGAGATCAGGAGCCACCCCCCCCCCCCAAGTTCCAGCACCTATAGGCCATGCTTCAAATAAAAATTGCTTCTTGCGACTCGAGATCAAAACTTGAACAACGGTCCGGAAATCAATTGGAGATCATCCGTGTCCGCCTCTAATGATTTTTCTGCAAAACTCGACATGGGGGTCTAGCGCAGTGTTTCTCAACCTCAGGTCTGCGAAGATGGCACAGGTGGTCCGCAGACAGACCTGATAATTAAATTCTAACTGACCGAAAAACAGAATTCTTGTAATGGATATACGGTAAGTATGGTAATATCCCCACGGTTTAAAATAGAAAATTAGATCTTCGTCCTTAGAGTAACCATATCTCAACTAAAAAAATACGGGAAATTGTGATTCTAAAATACAGAATATTAATTGTAGGCAAAAAATGCAATTTACGACAAATTTGCTAATTATTACTGCACAAATTGCAGTAAATAAAAGTATTTCTCTCAATGGAATTGATTTCATCATGACTTGGGCCATAATTCATTCAGAAAAGCACGGGAAATGGGAGGTCAGATACGGTAAAAAAAAAAAGGAGAACATTGGCAATTTTCACCGAAAACGTGGCTATAAGTCGGCGAAATCACCAGTTATCGCTAGAAAAATTATCAATTGGTGGGTAATGAAGAATTACTGGAAATCGCAATGCACTGGGGAAAAAATGTAGTTCACGGATTACTTTAGATCCGTGAACTACATTTTTTCCCCCAGATGATGACAAATATGTTCAGATGAATATTTATAGCGTAATTATCAGATAATATAATTTAGTGATGAAATTATTTTCATTCGTTTGCAAATTCAAATATGCAAGATTGCAAATTCAAATATGCAAGATTGCAAATTCAAATATGCAAGATTGCAAATTCAAATATGCAAGATTGCAAATTCAAATATGCAAGATTGCAAATTCAAATATGCTTCGTTGAAAAAAAAAAACAAGACAAATCTATGAAACTGAAAATCACTTATAATACGGCACATTCCTGCATAACGTAATTTTATTCCTGAATTTGATATGTCCCGTATCACGGGACTATAGTCTCACCCCTCATACTGTGAGTTAGTGATGCGTCGAATTCTATCAGACATTTTACTGGTCCTTGGGTTCAGAAAGGGTTGAGAAACGCTGGTCTAGGGAATAGTTCGTTTGGCACGTGCGTGACAACATGAATAGAATCGGTCTTTTCATTTGAAAGCCGATAATTGACCGCGGAAGGACAAAGCCACGAAGCTCAAAACAGGACGATAACTTTGTCGGCGATTTCTTTTTTTTTTTAGGTTTTTCATACTTCGCCGAATAACGAATTACCTTTCTGTTCCAGTGCCACGGCCGATTACGTTGCCGAAAAAGAGCCGTTCCCTTAATTGATCACCGTTTGACCTTAAACAGTCAACGACCTGTCGATTATGAACAACCGATCGAGAAGCATCGAATCTTTCACGCTCATTGAGCATGATAATAATAATCGAGGATCGATTCTTGTGCATCCCGTCATCCCTACATCCAGCATCTTCATACGACTCAGAAAAACTCTCGGGTCAGTGAGAAATCTTTGACACAGTAGTTTAATTACTAGTTTGACGAAATGATTATCGAGAAAAAAATTCATTAGTGTTAACACAATGGTATCCGGACTTCATTATCCGCACAAGGGGGGAGAGAAATTTCTACACTGATCAAAATTAAGAGAATTTTACATTTAGCCAAATTTCTGGTGGGAGGGGGACTGATAGCCCAAGTGGAACATGAAAAATCCTACCAACCCTGTCCTATCTCAAACCGCTTTCGAGTTAGGGGCCATTCAAGTATTACGTCAGCATCGATGGTGGGGGGGGGGGGGGGGTTCCGATTTGCTGACTTTTGATGACAAGGGGGAGGGGGTTTGGATAATACTGACGTCATCAAGCACCCCCTTTATGAAAATATAAAATATTTTTAATGGCATCTTACTCGGTGCGCCAAAAACGAGAAAAACCTCTCGATAGTTTGTGGGCACTTGAAGTAGCATTCCCCCCCCCCCCCACTATTGATAAGTGCCCTACAGAGCCACTTTAGTGATCCCTAAATATAAATGTGTCCGGTCCGTTTAAGTGCTCTGGAACTATGCCACGCATCACTCAAGTGATCCGTAATTATATGCCGCGGATCACTTAAATAATCTGAGAATGTGCCGCGGGTAACTTGAGTGATGTAGAACAGCACTGGGGGCCCCTTAAGTGCTTTAAAACTACGTCACATGTCACTCAAGGGATCTCTTAATGTGTCACGGATCGCTTAAGTGTTCTGGAACTGTGTCCCCGGGTTATTTAAGTGATCTGAAAATGTGCCACGGGCCGCTTAAATGCTCTGGAATTGTACCACAGGACACTTAAGCGATCTGTAAATGTGCCGCTTAGTTCGTTTTTACAAAATTAGGTTAGAGGAGGGCAGGCCGCATCAGATAACCCCCCCCCCCAGGGCCATATTTGGTCTGCGGGCCTTTATACGATTTATCATTACATGGCTTAGAGGGTTGGTCGCAATGAATTTATTAAAGATAAATTTTAAGTTCTTATCCTTCAAATAACATTGAAATTAACAGAAATTGATTATAATAACATATAAAGGTTTTTTTTCAGAAATTTCAATTAAAACACCATTTTTTGCATTAAAAAAAATAAATTTTCATCGTCGGGGGTGCACGAGCCCCCTATGACTCCTCTAACCCCTGTACGTCTCTGATCCCACCAATATGTGTTAGGATTCAGAGGGGCAAAGCTGATGAAATTTTGCTGACAAGGGGGGGGGGGTCAAAAATGGCTAAAACTTTGCTTACGTAATACTTGAATGGCCCCTTCCGGTAGAAAATGGATTATGGAAAAAAAATGCGTCGAGTCTGAAAAACAGAAATTTGCGGTTTCTTGGAGACCTACGTGCAAACTAAGCACCTATTTGAAAAGAGCAGAAAAAAATACTATGGACACCAATTTCATCCAAATATCTGGTTTTGATGGCGAGCTACAAGCGCTGAAGGATTGGTGAAATTCAAATTCGAATTGTCGCCCAAACATTTAATCGCCAATTCCGCAAACACCTTTGTAGCACTGATTACCACTGTGCGGCCGTGTGGGCATCGTGAGGATACATGTTCAAACCCTGTTGACGGCATAGTGGTGATCAGCTGGAGTTGATTTTCTGCTGTTTTTAAACTTTGAGGCATGAATTCGAGCCGGTCTCCAGGAAACATTTAAAAAAGTTGTATAAATAAAAAAAAAATTCCATAAAAAACCCATTAAAAAAGGAGCTGAGAACCTACAACACAATACTAACATGACATAAAACTTCAAGCATTTACCAGCTTCACTGTAGCCAAAATGTGGAAGACAGAAAGCAGCACCAGCAAGAACGTGAAACAAGCACAGTTCTGACAACACAAATACGTTAGGGCCACACAGACTCAGAACGCACATTATGGCATTTATCGGTTCATTAGAAATTCCATAGAGGAATGTGTACGAGATGCATGTACGTTGAGTAGTAGTAGCAGCACAGATTGTTCTGAAACCAATTTTCAATACATTCTGCTTTGGTGGCGGGAATGCTGCTGTTCAATTTTGCATGGTGTCTGCTTAGACCCTGACAGTTCCGCTGCCACAGAAGTTCTTTTTTTCTGATATTGGAAGAATGGTATCGAGTCCCAGGTTTTCAACTTTCAGTGACAAACCATTATAAAGGCATATACATGTCTGAAACGCATTGCTACCAGGAACCATTGTTGCAGACAGTTTTTCGCCTATTTTGGGCATTTGCCCATCTCTGGCGAACTTTTAAAGCAGCCTATCGTTCAAGTCTGGTCCCATTTGGTATATATGCAAAATTTGGCGATGATAGATCTAAAATTGTAGATTTGTATACGTAATTAATAATAATAATTGTAGAATTGTAGATACACACAGACAGAAAATCAATTTTGTATATATAGATTTGTCAAGCCCTCCATCAACTTTTCCCACATTTGACAAAATATGAAAATTCTCTTATGATTTTAAAACATTACGCTCTTACATTGAAAGAATAAATTAAAAACCAACTAACCCCTCGTTCATTCAATAAGCATGCCACACAAAATAAAGCATTGCTCAGGAGTCATTTGTTAATAAGAGACCTTGAAGCATTGTTCGGCATTGACTGTCAATCATCAAAAAGAAAAACCAATTGTTTTGGTTTTTCTTTTTTGATGATTGACAGTCAATGTTTTTCTTCGATGACTGTTTATTAAATGTCATAGTAACACTTGTAACGTTGACAGTAATTGTTACAGCCTGACAGTTTAGTCCCCCAAACAACCATAGTTCCTTGAGTAAACATTTCAAAACCATTGATGAAGTTGTCAAATCATTCGCTAAACAACCATCAGTACAAGTCATTAATTTCAAAAACTCTATGGCGAGTCTAGATGAAAATATGGTCTTTGAGAAAAATTTCCCCATAGATAGCAATCAGGCCTACATCAGTCAAATTACGCCCATAAAAAAAATCATTGCCAGTTGGTCACTCCCGATTCAGAAGAAAGACGGCAGCGCATGACAAGCACAAAACTTACATACATGCATGCATGATTAAGATCCACAAAAAAAACATTGCCACATCTCCGTAGATGAAACAATAAATCTCTTACTGGCTTTCATCCCAATGGTGATAGACGAAAGTTGAGTACTATCAAATTAAGTAATCCTAATTAGAGTAAATTAGGACCTCTGAGTAGATATCATATAAAAGGATAAACAAGTCAAGTCAGGGATCAACCAGTCAGTCAACAAATCCCAGGGGACTAAAGAATTGCTATTGACACTTAGTTTTTATGTATATTAACTTCTGATCACGTGACTAAGGCTTTGGGAAAAAACAAAAATGTATATGTTGTTTATCTTGATTTCCAGAAGGTATTCAATCAGGTCCAACATGATAAACTCTTGAAACATGTACACAAGATTGGGATTGGGGGCAACTTGCTGCTGAATTGGATAGAGCTGTGGTTACGAAGTAAATTACATGTTATGATGAATGGGAAATTCTCTGATTGGGACAGGTGTCACAAATGGAATCCCTCAAGCGGGAGTGTACTTGACCCCATACCTTTTCACTTTTTATCGATAAACTCAATCAGGGTATCGATGAGATTGTTAACAAATTCGCAGATGACATGAAGCTAATAGGGGTAGTTGAGAATCAAAGAGATAGGGAGTTGCTCCAGACCAACCTAAACAGGATTGCAGCTTAGGCAAATGAATGGAGCATGTCTTTTAGCATTGACAAGTGCATGGTCACTCATTTTGGTTCAAACAACCCACATTTCACTTATAAGTTGAATGGTGTTATTATTCCAGATGCAACTAGCATCACCGATCTGGGTATTCTTTATTTTTTCAAAATGTTTACATTGGAAGAACGCAGATGTTGGGGGGATATCATTGAAGTGTTTGAAATTTTCAACAGGACAGATAAACCATTAATACATCGTGAATCAACTGCTTTGACAAGGAGACACCAGTATCGATTGGCAAAGGGCAATTCTAGATTACAGTGCGTCACAGGGAGTTTTTCTCTAATAGGGTTGTGAATAAATAGAACAGCTTACCTCCTGGGGTCTCGTAAATTTTAACACAATTGGCATGCTTAAAAAGAAATGTGATAAACATATTGGGATAAATCAAGAAGCTATCCATTCTTACATGAGAAAACCATAATTTTTTATGGGCAGTATATTTATATTTCATCATAATTATTGATTTTTTATTGCTCTTATTGGGTGGTGTGGCTGTATTTATATAGTTTAGATATATATTCGATATATACCTATACATTTTTTATAGGCATCTTTTTTTTTCCACCACTTCGTTGGACATTTTGTCTGTTGTGGCCTTTGTATTTGTGTAGCTGGATTGAGATCTGAGGACAGCGCAAAGTTATAGGAAATTACATCAGCGCGGTGTCCGCTAGTATAGAAGGAGTTGCCGAGTCCCGAACCAGTCAAATAATTCACTATTTTGAGCAGATTCCATCTAGGGGGAAAAATGTTTGGAGCCTATGAAATTTTGCTAGTGCCTAATTTTTCCCATTGGTCAAGCTCTGAATTACGTAGATATTTTTCTGTTTTTTCTGCTGGGCCATCTCATTTCCATAGGAGAGAAAAATAGATAGGCCTATGTGGATACCACTTTTGTGAATGAAATCATCAAACTTAAACTGAATGCTTATTCACAATACCAGATATTTCAGTCCGAAATATCAGGAGCTCCACAAATGCCAGGTCACCATGACATCTAAAAAACTGGAGTTGGCTCTTAAAACTTTGTGTGATATTGGTAAATTCATGTGTGAGGAGAGAGAATTAAAAAATTTTCAAAATTTATGTCTGCGTCAACATATAAAGGTTTCGGACAAATAACGGTCTATGTTAACACTTTTGTGAAATCAATTTTTTGACTGAATAATGTTCCATATAGCTTCGGTTATAGATTCCGGGAGTTAATTCCTGCAGAAACCCCCCATATTTCTTTAGTATACTATTTTAAAATCGGAAGCATTGGCACCTATGTGCAATCTATGAGTGAAGTGTTACACTTCACACATACACTTCAATGATTGAATATTTGTATCATTGTAGGCCCATTGCTTTCTGTGGCAAGACTTTTTAACAGGGAGATCAGCTTGCATTATCAGGCTCGAAGTTGGAAACCACAGAAAACCAAGTTCGGCTGACCACCACTGTGGAGATGATGGGGGTTCAAGCCCAGGACCTCACGATGCGAGTACGTTGCTATGACCACTCGACCACAACAGCACCGTGACCTGAACATTTCATATGTAGAGGAATAACAAAGCCTTTAAAAAAATTAAGAAACGAAAAGGATTTGGCGCTTCCCCAGACCTGACAAAAAGCATTTTCTTTCATTTTTTCAGCCAATTAAACCTTTTTACAGCCGTTCACCTCGGATTCAGCACCCCATGCAGCTCAAATGGGACTATTTCAAAAGATACTAATTATCGTACAAGATATTCTCCTACGAAACGAAATGCTATAAAAATTAGAGTAAAAACTATTTTAGAGGAACAGATGCGGTATGGTCCACCACAACTTTGGCAACTTTTTCCTCCCGATAAGTCGCCAAGACTGTCATAATGGTTCTCTGGGTTGCCGCATTTTTTAACATCTTTCAAGTTCCCACTGGGTGATACCAGATGGTGCTGGCTTCGCCAAACAAGATATTTTTTTTTTTTGTTCGCTGCGTTTTAAAAAAAATTCTAAACAGCCGTCGCTCCATTTCCAGCTCTTGGATTATTATTCCTCGCTTCTGTAGCTCACGTCATTTGGATTATTATCTAATGATCAGGTTGTATCATACAGTTTTATTATTTCGTTGTATTTATTACTTATTCATCCATTGCCATGCCTTCAGTCTTATCGGTTCTTTATTAAAAATGAACCTACAGGATTTTTCCTGTCCGGATCCGTTTATTAAAAAAAGGATCTGGGTTTTAGTTTTAATGCATAGAATATTTAACTGATATTTTTTTCTATTTTTATGCTTGGTGGTTTCTATTATGTTTTGCACGCTGATTTTTTTTCGGCGTCCGTAATGTCTGACGGCCTTGGCAACTCTTCGTCAGGCCATCAGACATGTTGAGCACCAAAAATCGCCAAGTGGCGGACCATATGACAGCTGTTCCCAAAAGAGTGACCTATAGGGAGTTTGTAAGCATTTCAGTGAGCAAAAGAGTGACATGAAGAGCAAAGAAACAGGTCAGCGAACAACCTAGAGCATGTGAATGACCAAAAGATTGACTTAGAGCATGTAAATGACCGAAAGATTGACCTAGAGCATGTTTAAAAGTGTAAATGATCAAAAGGATGTCCTATAAAGCAAGGAACCATGTCAGTGCACGCCCAAAAGAATGACCGAGAGCGTATTCAAGTATATGAGTTACCAATACAGAGTGTGCAAGCATGCGAATGACCTAAAGAGTGGCAGAGAGGGGTGTGAGCATGGGAGTGACCGAAAGAGTTACCTAGAGACACGGGTGTACTTGCAGGAGTGACCGAATGTGTGGTAGAGTGGGGAGCGAAATTTCAAGGAAGGAAGCTCCAAACGGATTATAGCACACGGTGGCGAATTCGTGGGAAGAGTAGTCGAGAAAATCAGACTAGAATGGGATAAGGGTGCTGGAAACCATAAAATACGCCTGTGCTCGGCATATTGAACCAAATCTCATTACCATGGGGTGCCCCTAATCATTTTTTTTTTGGGGGGGGGGGGGGGCTCATGACCAGTCTATACATCAAGTCGGGTCCCGCATTGCAATAAATTACCATAGCCAACGCAGCTATAAAGCAACACCCTCTCCGCTGTTTCATTCAATCAATTCTACTCACAACTAACAATTTAAATATTTTACGTATCCATTTTACACAATAACAATCACAGTATTAATCAACTGTTAAAATCATTTTGTATTAATATAAATCAATGGGGGTTTATTTTTTTCCTTACCTTTTCTCAGATTTCAAAGGACGTGAGAGACTTGAATATTATAATCGGTATATAAAAAAAAAACAATAATAATAATAAATAAATAAAAGAAAAGCGTCACTTGGGGTGATTATTCATGATCGTAAAGTGATTATTTGAGAGATGTTGGTTTCAACGGATACGTTTCCGGGTTTGCGGACTTGACGGGGACCGAAATAATCGGATTATTGCTAACATTTTGCGAGATCTTATTACCAACACGGACGAGGACTGCGGTCGCCATCATCCGAAGTTTTCTTTCGTTTCGTGACATCACAACTGTTATTTTGTTTCTTATCGTTTTTTCCTCCTCTTCCCTCACCTGGAATTGTGTGCGCGACCGCGCGTCTGGAACGTTAGCGAATCAAAATGCTTCTTTTATTTTCTATGATAGGAATATGGATTAAGAAACTGACGGTGATTCGTCAATTTATTCATGACAGACGGAATCTGAAGAATAAATAAATTCGTCTCAAATTACGTGTTTGTAATAGTATATTAATTAGATTCAGATTTTTTTTATTTTCTTAGATGAAGTTTTTTTTTTCTATTTCTTTGACTGCAAGTTATTGCTTGGCGTTGGCTGATTGCTACGAGATTCGATCTTTCAGATTTAGAGTTACGTTGGTGAAACCCTGGAATGTGTACGCTCAATGCGGTGGAAATTACCTGCCATCGTTCGCAATAGATGACGCCACTATGCCAGTACAAACGGAAATATCTATGGCACGGCGTGATATTTATAGTGGAGTTAACCCTTGGTTTACAAACCAAGTCTTTAGTTTGCGTACAACTCGCTTTACAAACAACAAAATGATCCTGTGTACGAACTAGTTTTGGTTTCTTTTCTTTCTTTCTTTCAAACCGAGCACAACTCGGGTCTATCATCACCATCTATGGGCGATTTACTACCTAGTGAATTGTTCCGGAAGTGTAATTGTGTGTGTACCTAACAGTCTAAGCGCGCATATAGTGTTGTGTTTGATTTTTCAGTGTCGCCATCTACATTTCAGAAGTGAAGTGAGTGATGTGTTATGATTGTATTCTGTTTGTAGGTCTGTTGCTCTCTGTGGCGAGACTTTTTAAAGAGGAGATCGGCTCACTTTCGCGCCTTGAAGTTGGGAAACCACAGAAAACCAACTTCAGCCGACCACCACTGTGGCGACGGTCGAATTCGAACTAGTTTTGGTTTACGGACACGCAAGCCGGCGAAGAGCAAGCGATATGAACAAGTGAAATGGATTGAATTCCGTGGGAAGCACATTCAGAAGTCTGTGGCCACATGTTGATTTTTTGTTTATTTAAATGAAGATGAGATTTGATGAAGGATTCTTTTTTTTGTTGAAGAATTAGATTTCATCTGATTTAGTTCTCGCCCACCCACCCCCCCCTAAATACGAATCCTCTTATCCAGTCCATGTATCAGCAGGTCATTTCAAATTTTACGAAGCTCGTCTAAACCATAGTTTCCCAACCTTTTTATGTCTCTCTCACACATCGCCCCCTAGCGTAATCTGTAACCCATATAGGATCCAATGTTATACCCGTAGCTTCTACCGCCCCCCCCCCCCTGGAACTTTCCATCACCTCCAAGGGGGCGTTAACGCCCAAGTTGGGAATCACTGCTCTAAAGTTTAGAAAGCCAAATAATTTTTTCAAAGATATTTTGTAAATAATTTTTGAACCGGAATTTTTACTCAGCGACTCCTGAAAATATTATTTTCCCTACCTCGCACCGCAGGGCAGCCCTAACCAGATGGGCCCAATGCGAAAATAATAGAGGGACCAGGTGCTCAACAATTCTGGGAGACAAAAAATGTTTAAGAAAAAATATATCAAGACAGGGACCCTTTTGCCCTGTCTTGATATATTTTGTGAGGAGTAAAGAGTAATCGGCATCTATTATTTTAGAATATACCAAAATGTCAAGACATACAGTGAATCTTCCCCTAACGGACACTCCCCGTCAGGGCCGCAACTAAGGGGGTGCAGGGGGATCTGGTGCCTCCCGCGCTGGACTAGAGGGGGCGTAAATTTCACTCTTTAACCTATCCTTTAACATTATGAGGGGGCGCCAAAATTCGTGCTTGCCCCGGCTAATCAAACATCTAGTTGCGGCTCTGCTCCCCGTTAACGGAAACTTTTCTGATCCTCGGTCCCGTGTAATAGGGATTTGATGCACTTCCCGTTAGCGGACACTCTCGATAACGGACAGTAAAATGAGGCAAATTCCAATTTATTAATTTTTTGTCATAAACCAAGAATTTATGTTATATAACTATGACATAACTATAACTATTTCCCAAGCTCGTGTTAGTAAATATGGTAAATCCTCAATTAATTACTTAATTAACTGAACATTGTGGTCCAGGATGGTGAATTCGAATCTTTGTTTTTTGTTGTTGTTGATACGTGTGAAGATAGCCAACATTACATGACTGAAAATGTCGTTATGAATGATCTTCACACCATAGGCGGAGATTGACTTGGAAGTCTGGGGGGGGGGGCAAGGTCATTATTGCTGGGGGGGACACGATGATGATGATGTCAATTCATCTATACATATATACATTAGATCAGTAGACTCCACGTTTGACTCTGGGGGGCCCCACACCCGTATCTCCGCCCATGCTTCACACTCATTTTAATTTAACGGAATTTTCATTGTGTGTTGTGTATAATCATGTACGGGTAAAAATAGTTAATTGGTTTAGTTATTTGGCCAATTAGCGGACACTCCCCGTTAGCGGACAAAATGTTTGGTCCCGTGGGTGTCCGTTATCGAGAGGTTCCTGTATCCATACAAGAAAAATGATTTTGAACACACAGTTATAAATGTAAATTAACACAAAAATTGCTGAAAAATTCAGAACTGAAGGTGAACGGACTAGTGAAAGGAACGGTTCCCGAAACTGATGAAAATTTTAAAATTGATGAATTCAAAATTAACTGAGGAAAAAAATTCTACAGTTGATGGAAATTCAGAATTAATGATAGAAATGATGCCAGAATTGACGAAAATTTTCAGAATTAACAGAACAAATAATTCCAGAAATAATGAAAATTCAGAACCCATGAAAGAAATTATTCCAGAATTGATAAAAATTCAGAATTAATGAAATTAATAATTCGCACACAATTGATAAAAAAAATTCAGAACCAATGAAAGAAATAATCCCGGAATGGATGGAAATTTTCAGAATTAACGGAAGAGAAGTATAATTCCAGAATTACTGAAAATTCAGTACCAGCGAAAAAAATCCAGAATTGATGAAAATTCAGAATTAATGGTATAAAATTTATATTATGCGTATTGACCCGCGTACCAAATGCGGCCCTGAAGGTTTGAAGGTTATCTGATGTGGCTTGCCCCTTCAAACCCACTGATCTAAGTGGCACATTTACAGATCACTTAAATGACCCGTGGCACAATTCCAAACCAATTAAGTGACAAATTTTCAGATCGCTGAAGTAGGCCCGTGGAACATTCAAAGATCACTTAAGTAGCCCGTGACACACATCCAGAACACTTAAACGATCTGTGGCACATTTGGAGATCCCTTAAGTGACAAGTGGAACAATTTTAGAGCACTTAAGCGTCCCCCCCCCCCTCCTATTGCGGTTCTACATCACTGAAGTTACCCGCGGAACATTCCCAGATTATTTAAGCGATCCGTGGCATAATTACGGATCACTTGAATGATGCGTGACACATTTCCAGAGCACTTGAAGGATCCGTGAAACATTTAAAGATCGCTGAAGTGGGTCTGTAAGAGAGGGATTTATTATTAGGGAGAATGTTAGTTCAAGTCCCCACAAACTAGCGAAAGAGTTTTCTCGTTTTTGGCGCACCGAGTAAGATGCCATCAAGAATATTTCATATTTTAATAAAGGATGGTTGATAACGTAAGCATCATCCAAACCCCCCTCTCCCTTGTCATCAAAAGTCAGCAAATCGAAACCCCCCCCCCCCCTATCGCGATGCTGACGTAATACTTAAATAACCCCTAAGAACGGATTAATTCATTTTACATTGATTCCTATTAGGGAAATGGTTTCGGTTTTTGACGAATTCGGTTTACGAACGGACTTCAAAAATGAATTAAGTTCGTAAACCGAGGGTTGACTGTATTATTTTGCTTTCCCCAGTAGCACACCGATATAACACGACGTAGAGATTTCGATATCGTTGGACGTAGAAATGGCATACATTTACTCTAGTTCGACATAGTGAATCCGGAGAAATTGAGATTATTTCAAAAGAGACTAAATAAATGAATGTGAAACTTTTATAGAGAAAAAAAGATGTTTTGGCGTTTACATATTGAGTGAATACATTTTTACTATATCTTTCGATATCGGACAAGTAAAAATTTCCGACCTCTTTCCGATGTCGTTGTGCTACTGCGGAGTTTACTGTATTTTTCTCATTTTTTGACCTAAGACTTCAATTGGATGTTGTTCAGTTCTTTTCTTGAGGGGGGGGGGCAAATAAGGAGGGGTTCAAAACAAGAAATTCGAAAGAAGCAGAGGACAGATGATAAGAGAGATCCAGTTATTTCATTCATACTGTTGGTGCTGCCATCTAAACTCAAGATTAGAGATGATTCACAAGGTGATAGAGTTTAATTTTTTTTCACATTGTAATAACTCCGATAAATGTCCGTAATAATTGCGAACTTGAATATTTTTTATTAAAATGAAAAAAAAAAAAAAGACTATCGAGATTATTTAATCACTCTTGCTTGCGTCTTTTATAGCAAATTATGATACAGTAAAGCTGCCCCCATATCCTAGAGAGCAAAGTGTTTCCGAGACTTTTTTGGAGCACGCCGACCCCAGGGAAGGATTTTGAATCCTGCGAAATACGTGGCCGCAGAAGGCGACAACTGAAAGGGGTGAATTTTTATTGCACCAACTGAAGGGAAGGGGCGATTTTTAATCGCAAAAATAACTTTCTCTTACGCTTGAAAAATGTCCAGAATCAGACCTGCGCGACCCTCCCACCTCTGATAAGAATTTTATTGGCGACATCTTTGG